>NC_143575.1:20915552-21219822 GCF_048544385.1 Mastigoproctus giganteus
AGCGTGTACTACACACCGCTGCTCCTGCCCACCTGGCTATGGAGGCGCCGGTGCTAGGGAGTGTATTGAACCACTGAAGTTAATTATGAGGACATCTTTAAACTCAGGAGAGATTCCTTTGGATTGGAGAAGTGCCAACATGTCATCAAGACACAAAGGCAGTCTTAAGAGCGAAGTTGGTAATTACAGATCAGTTAGTCTGACTTCAGTGGTAGGGAAAATCTTAGAACAATGATTAAGAGTGCAATCCAGGGACATTTAGATAGATATGCATTATTACGAATTATGCATATATAGGTTGATTCACTACCAGTGCGACAAACTTGCAGGAGGTGTAGGGGGTACAAAGACGAATCGGAATCACATAGCATTGCAGGGTCCGAAATGCCTTCATCATGTGGTAGAGGACGTTGAACGGGAGGTTGCGTGAACAGTGATCCCACTGGAAATCAACATTTGCGACCGTTTCTGTTGAAGAAACCAAGTAGCAAAAGTCCTCCGGAGTGGATAATCCGCAGGCTCCAATGATTGGACGCGTTGCAGATGGTATGAACTCATTTGGTTTGTTGACAGTATCCTCCATACAGTGGACTGGGAAATACCCAATCGTTGGCCTATCGCTCGAGTACTCGTACTTGGATTGCCTTCTGCAAGACGTAGGACATTCTCCTCATTGTCTGGCGTCCTCGCCGTTCGCTCTTGATTCATGGTACCTCTCGTGAAACAACCAGTCTCATGTAACCTTCTGTGCACACGTGCGAAAATCGTATGATGAGGAGCACGCCTGTGTGGGAAACGTTCCTGGTACAAGCACAGAGCAGCGTGCCCGTTACAGTCCGCAGCTCCATACGCGAGGTGCATGTCAGCCAGTTCAACGTTTGAATACTTGTCCATCCTACTGCCTTGGGAACCGATTCGCAAATGCTGACTTCCAGTGGGATCGCTGTTCATGCGACCTCCCGTTCAATGTTCTCTAACGCATGACGAAGGCATTTCGGACCCTGCAATGCTATGTGATTCCGATTTGTCTTTGTGCCCCCTACACCTCCTGCAAGTTTGTCGCACTGGTAGTGAATCACCCTGTATTTTTGATTATAAAGGTGATTAGAGGTTAGCCCGAAATTTGTTTAAAACATGTACACTGAAAAATGAATAGAGAAGGAGAAAGAGTTATTATAATAATAAATGGGTTTCAGAGAGAAAAATGATAATTGGATATTGTTTCAGGGAAAATATCTGTGCATGATACTGTTAAGAAACTAAACTTTCCCAAGTCAACACTAACAATGAACTGAAAAAATGGAAGTCCAGAAACGAGCAGATAGGCATAAAATAATACCTCACAGGAGTCAAAGTGCCTTGAGATAGCTGGAAATTTCACCCTGCTATCATATCCTAGAGAATAAGTTTTGAACTTAAATACCAAAGACAAAGATGTGTCTCCGTAACATGTAGACAAATCCATACCATATATTTTCACTAAAGAGCTACAATCCACAAGCCTTTGATAGCTTTTATAAATGCACACATCGACTGGCACAGTAGAAACCATGCTGGATCAGGTCTGTAGAACAACAAGTCAAGTTACATTCTCTTCCAGTGTGATGGATATGTTTGGGTACTGATGATAACTGGAGAACACTTATTACCTAAGTGTGTTGCCTCAGCTGTGAAGCTGGGAGGAGGGTGTCATGGTCTGGGTTGTTTCTGGTGGTCTGAACTAGGTCCACTATTTGTAGTGGATGAAATCACAAATGCTGCATCCTATGTTAATGTTGTGATTAATTCTGAGTGCCCTGCATTGTGACAATTTTATGGAAGTGGTCTTTACACCTTCCAACACAACAATGCTCTATATCACAAAGCAAAAGACTGTGAAGGGAAGTGGTTTTAAGAGAATAAAACTGGAATATTGCACCGGCTGGCACAGAGCTCTGACCTCAACCCAACTGAATAACTCAGGAGTGAAGTGAAATACAGAATTAGGGTAAGGACAATGTAACCCTTTTCATTAGTGGAGCCCAACACCACCAACTTTCTAGTAGAAAGTCTTCCAAGTACCAAAGCAGTTACTGTAGTCAAAGGTGAGCCAACATACTATAATTTCTTTGAATAAATACATTTAGTTCATAACTATAAGTGTTGTGTGATTCTTGGTAGGATAGTGTGCATACACACATGAGAAAGCCGACCCGGCTAGCCGGGTGGGTAAAGTGCCTACCTAGCAACCCAAAGGTCGCGGGTTTGATTCCCGCCTCGGGCTTGGATCAAAGTACTGCAAAAACCTTGGGAGGTGCATTATGGCCAAAGAAGCCTATGCGCCAACAACTACCAAAAAAAAAAAAAAAAAAAAACACATGAGAAAATAAATAAATTAATAAATAAACTTACCTATAGTGTAAAACCGCACTAGGTTACTATGTAGTTGTGGATGACATGGTGCAAGTTTCCATGCCCTTTTAATAGATTGCAGCATTAACAAAAGCTTGTTCTTACGATAGTATATTTCAAAGGCCAATAAATGAGTCTCTACCCGCTTTGATGAAAGTGTTTGCAGTGGTTTCAGAAATTTAATAGCTTGTTCTAATGGGTCTTCAGCCTATAAATCAAATAACACATGTTCAAAATTAGACTTAGGCATTCCTGATCAAGGTTTTAAAATGAAACATTTAAAATTACCTATACCAAAAATTAAATGGAAAATATATATTTATGCAACATGACCATAGGAAAGATATGTTTACAATTGTAATAAAGTGATACTAATTTAACCCTTTACACATTAAGTGGGTTTAGATCTGATCCCAATTAAACATTTCTACTTACTGCAGCTTGGAATTTTTTTTTTTTTTTTTCTAATTTTTTTTTGAAAAACATTTTGTTTCTTAGTTATAAAATTAGAATGAGGCCAGGATCAGATCTGACCCTACTTGGTAAACTACACATTGGATCATAAATTCCATGAAACAAACAAAACATGGTTTTAGTGCTTCCTTAGGCTAATTTACCATAACTTGCTCATATTGTCCTTTCTGAAATTATTTTGTGGAGAACTAGTGCCAGTTGAGTTATTCATCGGATCATACATATTTTGAAAAACAGGCATAAAATATAACTCTGCAAGGCTGAGTTCGAAAAATTTGCTACAGATTTTTATGAAGTTAAATTTTATTATGACTGTGGAGATGAAGATTTCACTGTAGCCTTCATCTCCACTTTTGCTGAGATCACAACAAAACCTAAAATAAGTATCATGTGTCCCAGGTATTTGCAATGAGAACTGTCAAGTACATGTGTCTCAAAAATGTGATAAATTAAATGTTTATAACCTTAATACATTTTTTAAAATTAAAGCACCACTGTTTTGAATTCCTATTTGTAAAAAAAATTTAAATAAACATTAAATAATAGATGCTATTATTAACTAATCTGTTAATAAATGAATAGTGAGGACTTATACAATGAGAAATTTTCAATATTCTAATTATTGTGCATATAAAAAAATAATGGGGTCACTGGTGATCCCATTTAGAGCATTATAACTTTTCAGAGGAAAATAAGAAAATGAACTTTACTGCACTGAACGAACGGCACTTCAGATGTAAGAGCAAACAGGAAATTTACTGATTTAAATATTGTAATAAATTAGCATAGTGCAATGTTGTTTCATGATATGAAGATAATAATGAAACATTTAAGTATTGATATTCTGATTAATGATGCTGTTACATCAGTTTTCAGAGAGCTGTGGTTTAATATCTGCAGAATGATCAGCCGTGATGCGGACAGCAGTTAACCTCATTGCAACCAGTAACTGTCTCCAGATATTAAACCAAAGCTCTCTCTCTCTGACACTGATTTTATGTTGCCAATTAGAATATTAGTGCTGACATTTCATCATTGTGCTTTGTTTGTACAGTACAGTAAACCCTTGATTTAACGGACCCCGATATAATGGATTTCAGATTAACAGACTGGACAAATAATAATACAGTAATGTACATATTAATCTCGACCATATTATTTTTTTTAGGTTATACAAAACTTCAGTGTTATTATTAATTAAAAATTAACAATAATTACCTATTTCCATTATTGTTTTGATAATTACCTACTTTTATTTTTATAATCAAATTCAGGAAATTGTTTTTTATTCTTTCTGAAAACATGTTCAAATAGCTATTTTCCCAGATTACAGATAAGAGCAGGCGGTGACTGACGAGCTGAATGTGACTAGGGACACTAAACTGCAGGTCTACCGACTCACTTTGTTTTGGTCTCAGTCTGCCTCAAGCTATCATGCAGTCAGGTTGTATACAGAGTGTTTCTGTGATTTCTGAATTGTGACTTTATTTATTAAATAATTTTTCAATCCTTACAATTTAAAATGGTATCAAGTGATAGAGGAGTTAAAAGAAAGCGTGTGAACTTAAATGTGGTACAGAAATTAGAGCTAATTGAGAAATCAGAACAAGGCATTTCAATAGCTCGTGTTTGTGAAATTTACGGCGTAAAAAAACAAACTGTTTCCGATATCTGTAAATCAAAGGCCAAATTTCAAACATAATTTTATATTGTACAGTATTGTATATTGCATTAAGGTTTTTTTTTACATTAAGGACAAAAAAAAATTCCGCGCCAGGTTACATTCGATTTAGTGGAATTTAGTGGACATTAACGAACATCCCTTCTCCACTATTAGTCCGTTAAATCGAGGGTTTGCTGTATTATGAAAACTGGGACAGTCACAATTTTGAGCAGGTTGTAGTATAGTAAAGTTGTGCACTTAGCAAATGTAACTAAATAGTCCCAATTGTTATTGAAAATTATTTTTCTAAGTAACTTGTGTTCACTATAAAGTGATAAAACTTATTCCCTCAAATATATAATTTATTTTAAACCTTTTATGAACAGTTTGCCTGCTGAAAGTGAAATCTCTTCACTAGAAATGTTCTACGGAAACAAAAAAATAAAAAGAACCACCTATGAATTGGCA
Organism: Mastigoproctus giganteus; assembly: GCF_048544385.1. NCBI lineage: Eukaryota > Metazoa > Arthropoda > Arachnida > Uropygi > Thelyphonidae > Mastigoproctus > Mastigoproctus giganteus. The sequence continues at coordinate 20,920,549 of NC_143575.1, forward strand.
AAGAAATAATTATGAGTAAGTACCTATCCATACATAATTACAGTATTTATAAACAATAATAATATTTATTAATTATTAATGTAAATTTCATGTAGATTTTCTTTTTTGTTCACATTTCAGTTGTCCACTGACTTTGAATCAGTCTATTATTAAAGGACTGTTTGGCTATATCACGTACAGAATATTCAGTGATAATGACAATGGCTAAATATCAGGGATGGCCAAGCTTAATAAGCTCAATAAAAATATGAAAGCCATATAATTAAAACAACAATTCAACATGCTAGTTCATAACAAGGCATATTTGCTTTCTCTTGCAGTTGTAGGAGAAATTTTTCATCCAAAAGTTATTTTTGAAGAAGAAATATACATGGATTAATGAAGAATGAGGATGTGAAAAAAAAAAAAAAAAACCTTTTTAAAGGCCTTAAACACGAACAACCCATGACCTTTAAAATCCAGTAATTTCAAAATCATGATTAATAGCTTTGCTTTTAATGTATGAAAATATTTTGATAGCAAACTTTTGAATTGCATATACTTATAAACAGTAAGAGAAAGGAAAAGATTAAGAGTAATTTTAAATTCTCCTGCCAAATAGACATAAAGCATTCTGTATTCTTATTAGTTGGAAACTAAATGAGCTGTTTCTGAGAATTGTTCATATTTTTCTAATATCTGTTGATGTATCTTTGTAAAAGAAAAAGAGAAATTGTAGTAAAATGAAATTATTATTACTATTATTATCGTTCTGTTTATTAAACCAATTGATTTTGCACCTAAAGCCATCAAGGCAAGGAAGGCACACTCATTACAAGAGAACACAAAGAAAAAGTACAAAAGGCATAACAACAGAGGAAACTATAACTAAATCACAATCTCATTCTTTAAAATTGATCCAGATAATGAAGTTAAAAGCTCACTGAATTGGTCAGGTTTACCAGGTATTTGCTGGTATAGGTAACGTAGTTCCACAAGATAAGGATGTGTCACACGTTGCAAGCCTTTTCAAATACTGAAATATGTGAATTAGCTATTAAAAGTGTAGACGATGCATTGCAAAGTTTTTGCATTTCCTGATAACACGAATTATTATTTTAAGGCATGAATTGTTTTAGTTCATATTTCTTTAAGAGCTACATATTGTCAAGTCATCTCACAACTCTTGAGCCTTGTCCAAAAAACCAAATTTTAACAATCATAAAATAACATCATATAATGAACTAAAACCAAGCATAAAAGTTATTTCATATGCAGAAAAAATGCCTTGAATCTGACCTTTCAACACAAAATGTCAAATCTGTCCCATAAGGATTTTTAAAAATTTCAGGTTGACTTTTAGATGAAGGTGACAATAGGGAAAATTAACACAGACCAAAACTAGATTGCCACAGTGGTGAAACACAGGAGTTATCAATTTGGGAAACAGAAAATGTAGTTATAATAACCACTGAAGGTAGCAGTAAAGTTATTTAACAGAATATAAATGATACATATATATATATATATTACTACAATCAAATGATGTCAAAGTATTGCAACATCTTACTGTCACAGGAAGGACTGCTTAGAGCCAATTGTTTACCGCAGAGGTTGTCTATGTAGTGCCATTTATCAGTAAATCATTAGCTAAAAGGGCAACATTATATAAATAAACGTTTTTTAAATACTCATAAAAACATTATTTTGGAAGCATATACACACTGGCTGAAGACCATAGTCCATGACTTATTGGTGGAGAAAATAAATTTTTTTCACATTACAGTGGAAAATTTTAAACCTAAACGTACACTGATAACTGGAAAGAGAAGGAATTCCTGGTATGTCCCTCCCCAACTAAAAATCAAAAGTGGATGCCTAAACACCAGTTCATTATTTCAATAAATGTAAGTACACACTTGCTTTATGGGCTTGCTGTGTCCCAACGGCAATGTACACAAAGGCAAATATGCATATTGCAAGATTCTTTGCAATATGAAGTCGATGGTTTGACTGTTCAGATAGCAAACAAACTGAATGAGTATTTTGCATCTACATTCATACATGAGGAGTTAAGGTTTGAAAATGCCACAAGGTTATCAAATTGTAACAGGGTGCTTAATGATTTTGTAATAACTGAGAACAAAGTGGAGGAGAAATTGTTGAAGTGAAACACAAGAAAGGCACCTGGGGTGGATGGGATCTATCCAGTTATATTAAAGGAGGCGGCAAAGGAAGTAAGCAAACCCTTAGCCATAATTATGAGAGCATCCTTGGACTCTCATAATTATGGCTAATGGTTTATATACTCTCATAATTATGGCTGAGTTCCCCATGGACTGGAGATGTGCAAATGTGTCCCCAATTCACAAAGGGGGACCGAAGGGTGACGCAAGTAATTACAGACCAGTTAGTTTAACTTCTGTTCCAGGTAAAATAATGGAGTCACTGGTTAAAGATGCATTGCAGGATCATCTAGACAAGACTGCTGCAATAATTCAGAGACAGCATGGGTTTGTTAAGGGAAAGTCTTGCCTGACAAATTTGATTGGTTATTATGATGTGGTTACAAAGGAACTGGATGCAAAAAATAATTTTGATATCATATACTTGGATTTCAGGAATACTTTTGACGCTGTTGTTCATAGAAGACAACTGCAAATTGGAGCAGAATAGTATTAAGGGTAAGTTGCTACAATGGATAAAAGGATGGTTGAGTGGGAGAAGACATTGTGGTAATCAATGGGTGCTGCTCTTTGTGGACTAATGTTATTAGTGGAGTCCTACAGGGTTTGGTGTTGGGTCCACTGTTGTTTTGTATATTTATCAATGATATTGATGAAGGTATATCAGGCTTAGTATCGAAGTTTGCAGATGATACAAAGGTTGGCAGGGTTGTTAATGACAGTAATGGAAGTGTGTTACTGCAACAGGATCTAGAAAATTTCGGCAGATGGGCTGAGAAGTGGCAACTGAAGTTTAACATTGAAAAATGCAAAGTACTGCATATGGGTAGAAGTAACTCCAGATAAATGTACCAACTGTATGGTACTACACTTAAGGTGGTAAAAAATGAAAAAGACCTGGGAGTAATTGTGCAGTCAGATATGAAGTTTTCTGAGCAATGCAGACGGGCTGCCAGGGCAGGTCATGGGGTGTTGTCAATGATATACAGGAATTTTTCTAGCAGGGAAAAGGAGGTGATTGTCCCTCTGTATAAGGCAATGGTCAGGCCACGCCTTGAGTACTGCGTACAGGTCTGGAGGCCTCATTTTAGGAAGGATGAAGATTTGCTTGAGCATGTACAGAGAAGAGCAACAAGATTGGTGACGGGAATGAAGGGATCCTCTTACCAAGAGAGGCTTATGTTCTGCAAATTGCAGTAGCTGGAGACTAGGCACCTGGGAGGTGATCTGATTGAGGTGTATAAGGCCTTGAATGGGTTGAGCACGCTGAATTCTTCCACTTGTTCAGATTACGAACCTGAGGAGGCATAAATTGAAATTTAGGAAGGACAGATGTGCGGAAATTTGCAAAAATTAACCAGAGGGTGGTTAATTGCTGGAACAAACTTTCATCTGCCGTTGTGGAAGTTGATAGGTTAAATAAATTTAAGGAGGAACTGGACAAACATTTAGAGGGGACTGTTTTGTAATTTTTTTTTTTTTGGCTGATGCTGCATAAGCTCATACACTTGCTTTCTTGCATCACATGCCACTACTACTACAGCACAGCCCACTAATAACTATGGTGCTACTATTCTTGTAGCCAAAAGAGGAGTAATTTACACTGCAGTTGTAAATTCCTCCTCTTGGGGCTGTATAAGAATATATAAAAAAATTTATTCTTATTCATATCATCAATAATTTGAAATGAATTCTTCTGGGTAAAAAGGCTACCAGCCCCCAATTTATAGAAAAGTTCAAGAAAGGACTCCTTATACAAGGTGACCTACACGCTTATATCCACAGCAAAGAAAAAAAAAAAAAAAAAAATGTTGTAAAAGTAAAGTATAATAACATTGTCAGTAAAGTTTATTATTTGTGTTTGTTTGTTATTTGGTTTTTAGGAGCATTAGCAACTAAGGCCATATTGCTCCGGGATATGCGGTGGTCATTCCCTGACCTTTCCGCATCCTCCGTATTTGGTGGTGATGGGCTCGAACCCCGGTCTAATCAAGAAGTGTGTGCTATGCACTGCCTGTGTGTCAGTAAAGTTAATGACAATGTTATAGAAGAATACTTCTGAAGCTATAGCACATTTCCTTACTGTTATACCACAACCACAATCTGTACAGCTATTCTAATTTTATGAATCTGTCCTGGGAAATCACTTCAAAGTACGAAGTAACTTTTGTCAGAAAAAAAAAAGAACAATTCTTTATTTTCTCTAGAGCAGTCACAGTTCATTATTGTATTCTTTTATAGACATTTCTTCTTTGTAGAAATTTTTAATGTTTTTTTTTTTTTTAGACTGCCATTACTTTAATTTTCCACAAAACCTGCACCTCACCATGTTCAATAGTCTGCTTCACATCTCATAACTCCTCAAATGATTTCCTCTTTGATCTGAGGAAAACACTTATAAGACTGCTCTACAGGAGAATTTTCAAATTTTCATACTCTTTCACAGTTCTAAGATATTCTGATGTAGCAGAACAATATTATTCTAATTTTCCTGATATATCATAAAAAATTAACGCTTTTTCATGCAAGTCTTTTTTTTAACGAATATAAATTCTATATCTCTATTAATTTCTACTTGAATACCATCATGTCTCTACTTGAAGAAAAGACTAATTTAATGTTTATTTGAAATATGTCAATGAAACTTTTTCTTTTAGGATTTTATTAGGTACTAACATGATACAAAAGGTATAATTTAGTGTATTTTAAAATTATTATTGCAATTTGATTGTTTAATAAATATGTAAAAATTTATCCAAAAAATAAAATGAAACAGTGAGTATTCCCATTTTGAGAATAGTAGTAGTAGTAATAGAGGCATGTGATGCAAGAAAGCAAGCATATGAGCTTATGTAGCATCAGCCAAAAGAAAAAAAAAAAAAAAAAATTCACACAACTATTCCCTCTAAAAGTTTGTCCAGTTCCTCCTTGAATTTATTTAAGCTATCAACTTCCACAAAGACAGATGTAAGTTTGTTCCAGAAATTGACCACCCACTGGCTAAAGGCAAATTTCCACACTTCTATTCTACAGCTGTCTTTCCTCAATTTAATAGTTTATGCTCTTGTCATCTACTAGGCATTTAAAATTTTGCAAAGGAGAGTAGCTAAAGAGGGTGGGGGGGGGGGGAGATTTTACTATTCACTTTTGCAAACTGAAAATTATTATTTTGGCTGAGCATCATATATGGAAAGGACAGGGGATTAAATTATAGCTCGTTACAAACTACAGCACAAATTCTCAAATCTAGCATATTTCCAAACCCATTAAACAACCTGTAAGGTGTGATGGACTCTACACATCTACAGTTCTAGAATTAACAAATATTTCTTATTGTTCTCCCCACCCCCAGCTAATAATAATATGAGGTGTCTATACCACACTACTTCAATACTTCTGAAGTAAACGATTTCTGTTTGCACTCCAGAATGATCGCATTTAGAGACTGAGGGGTTTCCAAGGTAGAAAAAACAGAGAACCATAATATTACCATATCTTGTGGTGTTACATGGTTTCAAAAATGCAGCGAGCATAACCATGTACTACCTGACTACTGTCAAGCAAAGTTCAATACGAATGCAACTTGCTGTGAAATTTACATATCCTGAGAAGTCCACTGGATATTTCTTAGCAGCAAACAACCTGAACTTCTTAACAGGGCATCATCTTAAAGAAATTCTGTTGCAAAGGTAAACAACAATCCATAAGTAGAATTTTTTGGCCCTTGTACACTTTTGCTGTTTTAACACTGGAATTGCTGGCTTGTTTTAAGATAGACTGCTTCTTTATGCAATGCATTATTATTAATTTTATTTTTACAGTGAAGTATTATGCTACAGAATGATAGGTTTTGTAAAATTCCAAAATCCATCAATAGTTTGATCCTGGGGTTGCCAGAACTGAGAATTTGAACTTATGTTTTTGGTACATTTCACAATTTACAAAAATCAAAAATGAGGTAACATAAAACACAAGATTTTTTTAAAGTATTTTTTAAGAGAGACAGAGAGAGAGAGGATACCCTAGCCAATTTATCAGGCACTAATTCTTCTTCTTTAACCCCATCTATTTCTCCATCTTGTTGTTGTCTTGACTTGATGTGTTGTTCCCTTTTTTCTTGTGCTGCTGTCTGCTTTTCTTTTTCAAGTTCAGCTCGTTTTCTTGCCTTCCTTTGTTTATTCCTAAGTTTCTTCAACTCCGAAGGGGCCATATTTGCTGAAAATAAATCAATATTTCATTACTTTAGTATAAAAATAAATAATAAGCAAAACCAATAAATAACAACCTATACTATAAAGTTATGGTGCTTGAAGTGTAGAATCTGTACTCATTTAGTTAAAATAAGGTATTTTTCTATTTCTATTACAGTATTTTTTATGTATTTGTAATACAGTGGAATTTCGGTTATTTTTTAAAAATTATATTCCTAAACAATTAGCTGAGAAAGTTCTAGTGGTATTTTCCTGGACAAATGATTCCATATCTAGGGGGAGATTTTTATCAGTGTAGTCCACATTTGTAGGTAGAAGGAATCTATTTTGTAGAAATTGTATTCATTTGAACAAAGGTGGTGCAAGGATTTTTGGCGGTATCACTGAGGATATCCTAAGGGTTCGGGGAAACTGCTAGTTGGGGGGGGGGGAGAAGAGTAATTTAGATCTGCGTTTATCTGATGATAAGGTTCAAAGTAATGCTTGCACTCACCTCATAAATTCTTGTTTGGTGTCACAACAGCCAATGTTGATAACATATTCTGAGGGCAGCAATGTTTCAAATGAGGGGGGAAGATAAAGCTTGGGATACAACCCTAAATAACTTAAGGTAGTAAACTAAAGAAGATTAATAATCTTCTATAGTTTACTATCCTAACATACTAACAACTGTCTACAGTAATGCCAGGAGTGTTGTCAATAAAATGACTGAATTTGAACTCCTGGTTAGGACAACTAATGCTGATATAATAGGACTAACAGAAACATGGTGCCACACAAAAACTGGGGATGACCAGTTCCACTACAGTATATATAATATATTTAGGAATGGTAAAGAAGATAAGAGGGGGCGGAGAAGTCATGTTTCTCATTAAAACGATAGGAGGGAGTATATGATGAGAGCCCTGTCAATCAATTCGGCCCTGGAAAGATTGTGCAGGGCTCAAGGGGTAGAATTTTTTTCAGCCTGGTCTGTACTTGTTAACAGGAGAGACTGCTTCTACAGGGATGGGATACACTTAAATAGAAAGGGTGCAAGAATGTTTGCTGATGCTATCGAGGCAATGTTAGGTGGGTCGGAAAACTGCTAGATTGGGGGGATACAAGGACTAATAGATTAACAGTAGCCACTGGCAGAGGTGAAAGTGATTCTTGCACTGCTTCTATTGGAATGAGCTGCAGCCTGGAAAATAAGATGCAGGATATTTCAGAGACTGCTGGGAATCATTGGGGTACAAGTAAACACATGGGTTGTGTTAGGGTAGCTAAGAAAAAGAACAGGTGCATGTATACTTGTGTGTACACCAATGCTAGGAGTTTAGTAAATAAATTTGATGAATTTGAGGTATTGCTCAAAACATCAAAGGCAGATATTGTGGGGATTTCAGAGACGTGGTGTCACACAGATATAAGAAATGCAGAACTGGAATTTGGGGAGTACAATGTCTACAGAAAGGATAGACAGGATAGGAAGGGAGGAGGGGTTATGCTATTAATTAAGAAACACATAAAATCCAAGGAAGTGAAGCCAGTCGACATCGCTGGACAGTGCAGTGTCGAGTCAGTTTGGTGTGACATAAGCATTGGGAGATCAAAATTGAGAGTAGGAGTGTGCTATAGGCCTAATGACTCTGATGAGTATAATAAGAAACTGTTCGGAGAAATAGAGTGGGCCAGTAAATCAGAGAGTCTTATAATGGGGGATTTTAATTTCCCAGATATTGACTGGAATTTGGGGGCTGGTCACTCACACAGTAGCAAGGCTTTTGTGGATTTATTGGATGATTGTTTTCTACATCAGCATGTTCGGGAGGCAACTAGAGGGAGTAATACTCTTGATTTGATTATCAGTAGTGATTCTTCATGCATTCAGAATCTGCAGATAAATGAACCACTTGGTGGCAGTGATCACAGTGTGCTGAAGTGGGAGTTACTCAAAGAGGTAACTACCATTAGGGGTAAAGGGAAGGGGTATTGCTTTCGTAAAGGCGACTACAATGGACTGAGACAGTATTTAAATTCTATACAGTGGGATCAACTGATGATATTGCCAACAGCAAATTCAAAATGGGAAGCATTCAAGGAACTTATCGTGGAAGCTACTAGGCTTTACATACCAACTAAGAAATATTGTTCAAGGTTTAGGCCTAAATGGTTGTCAGATGAACTAATGAGGCATATGGCAGAGAAGAAAAATGCATGGGATACATACAAATTAACACGTGACACGGATGCCTATGATAGATACAAGTTGATCTGTAACCAAGTTACAAAGGAGGTTAGGCAGGCGAAGGCAGATTACGAGAGATCCTTGGCAAGGGATGCGAAGAAAAACAGCAAAGAGTTCTTTACTTATGTAAACTCTAGAAGGAAGGGGATGAATCAGATTGGTCCACTTGAGATCGATGGGTCAACTGTTGATGACCCTGCTCGGGTAGCTAACAAACTAAATGAATATTTTGCATCGACATTCACACATGAGGAGTTATTCAGCGAGGGGAATGCCAGAGGTGTATTCAACTCTAGCAGTAAGCTAGAGAATCTTGTAATAACTGAGAGCAAAGTGGAGGAGAAATTGTTGAAGATAAACACAAGAAAGGCACCTGGGGTGGATGGGATCTATCCAGTTATATTAAAGGAGGCAGCAAAGGAGGTAAGCAAACCCTTAGCCATAATTATGAGAGCTTCCTTGGACTCAGGGGAGGTACCCATTGACTGGAGATGTGCAAATGTGACCCCAATTCACAAAGGGGGATCAAAGGCTGACACAAGTAATTATAGACCTGTGAGTTTAACTTCTGTTCCCGGAAAATTAATGGAGGCACTGGTGAAAGAAGCACTGCAGGATCATCTAGACAAGACTTCAGTTATAGCTAGGACACAGCATGGTTTTGTTAAGGGGAAGTCTTGCCTGACCAATTTGATTGGATACTATGATGCAGTCACAAAAGAACTGGATGCAGGGAATAACTTTGATATTATATACTTGGATCTTAGAAAGGCTTTTGATACTGTTGCACATGGAAGACTGCTGCACAAATTGGAGCAGTGTGGCATTGGAGGCAAGTTGCTGCTATGGATAAAGGGGTGGTTGAGGGGGAGAAGACAGAGAGTGGTAATCAATGGACACTGCTCATCGTGGACTAATGTTATTAGTGGAGTCCCTCAGGGTTCAGTATTGGGGCCTTTATTGTTTTCTGTATTTATAAATGATATTGATGATGGTATATCAGGCTTAATGTCCAAGTTTGCAGATGATACAAAGGTTGGCAGGGTTGTCAAGGACACTACTGACACTATGCTGCTGCAACAGGATTTGGAAAGGTTGAGCAGATGGGCTTCGAGGTGGCAAATGAAGTTTAACATTGACAAATGTAAAGTACTACATATGGGAAACAGCAACCCCAGAGCAACGTATCAACTCTGTGGTACTACACTGACAGTGGTAGAGAATGAAAGGGACCTGGGGGTGGTGGTGCAGGCAGATATGAAGTTCTCTGAGCAGTGCAGACGAGCTGCAAGAGTAGCTCATGGTGTATTGTCAATGATATATAGGAATTTTTCTAGCAGGGATAAGGAGGTGATTATTCCCTTGTATAAGGCAATGGTCAGGCCACACCTAGAGTACTGTATACAGGCCTGGAGGCCTCATTTCAGGAAGGATGTAGAGCTGCTGGAACGAGTACAGAGAAGGGCAACTAGATTGGTGAATGGGACAAAGGGGTTCTCTTACGAAGAAAGGCTTAAGTTTTGCAAATTACAGTGTCTGGAAACTAGGCACCAGCGGGGTGATCTGATAGAGGTGTACAAAGCCTTGAATGGTTTGAGCATGCTCAATGCTGATGGGATTCTTCCTCTAGCTCAGAAAAATCACCTGAGAGGGCATAAATTCAAATTGAGGAAAGACAGATGTAGGATAGATGTGCGGAAATTTGCCTTTAGCCAGCGGGTGGTTGGTGGGTGGAACAGACTTCCATCCCTTGTCGTGGAAGTTGATAGCCTAAATAAGTTTAAGGCTCAGCTGGACAGGTATTTCGAACGAACAGAGGGGTGAAGTGGAAGTGGTTATTTTTATTTATTTATGTTACTTTTTTTTTTTTTTTGGCTGATGCTGCATAAGCTTGCTTTCTTGCATCAAATGCCTCTACTAATGCTAATGCTAATGCTAATGCTAAAAAGCAGCCTGAGCACGAAAAGAGCTTTTGCTGAGCTTGAAGTTATATCTGACAGCATAGAATCCGTGTGGTGTGAAATAGTTGGAAGCAAAGGAATAATGAGAGTGAGAGTAATCTACAGACCAGAAGATTGTGAAGAATATGATGTCTTTACATACAGATGGAATGGACAAGCAAGCATGTCTTATTATGGGTGACTTTAATCTGCCCCAGATTGATTGGAACAAATGGGAGGGAAACTCACCATGGGGAAAATCTTTTTTTAAATAAACTAGATGATTATTATTTGTACCAGCATGTTAGAGAAAGTACTGGATTTTAACTTCAGAAGGGACTTTGGCAGTTTGAGGTGCTATATGGCATCTAGGGATGGCAAATACATTTGAATTATGGAATATTTTTAAAGCAAAAATCACAGAAGCCACGAATCCATACTTACCTTTAAGAAAATATTGCAGGAGGAAAATGTCAAAATGGATGACTGCAGAACTGTCTGGTCAAATAGAGCAGAAAAAGATAGCATGGGGCAATTACAGAGCATTGAAAAGTACTGAAGCCTACTGATCTGTAATAGCACCACAAATAAGGTCAGGGAGCCAATGCTGCATATGAGAAGGCATTGGCTAAGAGAGCAAAGAATGGGGACAAAGAATTTTTCATGTATGTGAATATAATGAAGAAGAATGCTAATCAGATCGGACCCTTGTGCACTGGGTGCGGGAAAGTCTTAGATAACCCAGCTGACATTGCAAATGAATTGAATAAGTACTTTGCATCAGCCTTTACTGACAAAAGACCCTTCATGCTGAGTAGAGGCTGTGCGAGTAAAGCTGAGCCATATGAAATTAGTGATGTCGTAATTATAGATGATTGTTTATTAGAAAAACTTTTGGGCATAAAAGTAACCGAGAGTTGATGGCAGCAGTTTTGAGGGTGTGAGGGAGTATATTGAACCATTGAAGTTAATTACGAGGGCACCTTTTGACTAGGGAGAGATTCCTTTAGATTGGAGAAATGCTGCCAATGTATCGCCAACACATAAAGGTGGTTCTGAGAGTAAAGATTAACTACAGACCCATTAACCTGACTTCAGAGGTAGGAAAAACCTTAGAGGCAATGATTAAGAGTGCAATTGGGGACATTTAGATAGATATGGCATTCTGAAGGATACCATACAACATGGCTTTATTAAGGGAAAATCATGTTTAACTAACATAGCAGGCTATTTTGACACAGTTACTCATGAGCTTAATTTAGGAGACAATTCTGGCATAGTTTATTTGGATTTTAGCAAAGCATTTGACTCGGTCCCTCGTGAGAGGTTACTGTATAAGCTTGAACAGGTTGGGATTAATGGTAAGGTTCTAAGATGGATTGCTGGGTGGCTGCAGGACAGAAAGCTGTGATTAAGAGATATTCTTCAGATTGGTGTAACATCAGGAGTGGAGTCCCCCAAGGATCGGTTCTTGGACCATTGCTGTTTCTCATTTTCATAAATGACATCGACAAAGGGATAGAAGGCGTGATTTCAAAATTTGCAGATATGAAGTGGCAGCTATATTTTAATGCTGCTAAATGCAAGGTCTTACACTGGGGGAATAGCAACCCACAAATAAATTATACACTTAGTGGGGTTGAATTGAAAACAGCGGAGGAGGAGAAAAGGGATCTGGGAGTTACAATACAGGCAGATATGAAGCTTTCTGAGAGTATAAACAGGCAGCCAGGAAAGCCCACGGTGTCCTGCTGATGATTCGTTGAATGTTATCCTGTAGAAACAGAGAGGTCATAATCTCACTATATAAGGCAATTGTAAGACCACATTTGGAATGCTGTGTTCAAGTATGGAGACCTCATCTGAAAAAAGACAATGAGTTTCTTGAAAGGGTCCAAAGATTGGCAACTCGATGACTGTATGAGGAAAGACTCTGAGAGGGATTAGTAAAACAAATGAAGGTGGAATTTTCACTGTTGCAAAGAATTCCAGAACTAGGGGCACCAGTGAGTAGTTGATTGTTGGAACAAGCTGCCCTTGCAGGTAGTTGAAGTTGACAGTTTGAATAAATTCGAAGGTCAACTTGATAGTTACCTGTGTGAGAAGGGAAGCATATCATTTGTAATTTTTTATTTACTTGGTGTTTTTTTTTTCCAGTGCAGCAAAAGCCAGTGGCTCCCTTGCACTATGTGGCAATTACTATTACTATCTGTGGAGAATATAGAGATCCATCAAGGTTTGGCAAAATGGCTGATAATTTGCATTAGCACTATCCTCTTGATTAGTATGCTGCCAAATATCCTAAATATTTTGGACCAGGAAGATAGTTAAAACTGTACTTTTGAGTATGCCCATTTTTTTGATCCTGTGCCAAGTGTTACCTTTCAGGTAACAATCTGCAGAGCTGGACAATACTGGATCTGCATATAACGTTTTTAAATTACTGACATGGGCGAAAGATCCTTTTTGAAGAACCAAAACAACTTATCGAAAGATATATTGCCAGTACACATTGTCATATATGTACTGGCAATATATCTTTTCTTTTATATATATATATATATACATTTATTATAGTAAATGCTTGTTAATAGTGATTGTCAAAGACAATGTAACTTCCCTCCCCCTTTTTTTTTTTTAACTGACATGATGTCTCATTGTCACAGATAATCATGTAGTTATGTACAGTTACCATTCCCCCTTCAAATTCAAAGGTAAAAGGCTACAAACAAAGATTTTGGAAAACAATGCACTATATCATTATGTACTTATTGGAACAGAATAAATAACACATTGTTAATTAAATTACAAAAGAAAATAATTTAAAATAGATAAATTAAATTCTTGAGTATTTATTTTTAATCCCATTTCGATAAAGTTATATTAGGGTAAATTGAAGGGACTAATGTTTATACTAACGTGGCCTGATGGTAAGCCATTTCGAGAGCATTTATGATGCAATATGCAAAATACTAACCCAAAAAGACAGTAAATAAATTTTATATTTATACTCTACAGAACGACCACATGAGGTCAAAGGAGCTGTACTCAAGCATGTGACGATTTAAGTTTTTACTAGTCACCCTTCCTGAGACACATTCTAAAAATCTGAAACAATTAATATTGGTAGCAAAACATGTTCTACACCAGTGTTTCCCAAACTGGGATCTGCGGGCCCCCTGGGGTCCACAGATCCCAGTTTGCAGATTTATAAGAATAAAGGTGAGTTGTTTCACACATAAAACTTTGAATTTTCTTTTCAGAAAACCCAGTGTTCATACATAATCCACACACACAGAAGTCTACAAACTTGTTTTGATTTTTGAAGGGATCCATAAATCTCAGTAGTTTGGGAACTGCTGTTCTACACAACATACCATCAGAAATAACTTGAAATATAACCAAACCTGGAAAAATTACTAATGCCTTGAAAGTTTTCATTCAGAGACTAATGAATATCAAACACAGTTGTCAGGATACATTAACAAACAAACAACATACTTCTTAGGGTTCCAATGAAGAAACGAACTAGTCAAGAGACAACAAGTTCATCACTCCCACCAACTACAAACTGCTGTGGTGGCCCTAGCAGTATGGGAATTTATTCAAACTGAATAAAACTATTGCATGCTATTTTATTGGTCAATCTGCATTCATAAAGGCAGACTGATGTAAAGCAGCTGGGCTTATTCAACATCAGCTGTAAAAAAAAAAAAAAGAAAGTCATCTGGTTCGTTCCAAGTATCTATCAACCCAGAGGCCACACTATATTTTTATACTACACTTTTTTTCAAGCAAACTGCGCAATTTTAAAATTACTCTGCAATAAAAAAATATTTCTTATGTTATTTATCATGGGGAAAAGGGGCTTTTTTGTGAATATTAATTATTATTTAGTATAGATTTCAAATTTTCAGTTTAGGACCTTAAGGTCATAGTTTACAAAACTGGTAAACAATATACACCTTTAGTTTTATATATTATATACATTCTAAAAAAAGAAAAAACAATATACAAAAATATTATACAAAAAAAAAAAACAATAATATACAGCAATACGTAATTAATAAAGGATTACTTCGGCGTCACGCACAGCGCTTTAGATCCAACTTGTGATTCTGATAGTGCATGCTTTCGTTCACTCTGTCTGCCCGTGGTATTTAAACTTTACGACGTATTTTCAATAATTTAAAAATAATTTTAAAATATTTTTTAAACTTTTAACGTTTTTATTTTTAATTTCTATTTGCCCGTCTCTATGCTGGGAATTTAATATTGCTATTCGGAGATGTGTGTAAGAGATCTGTCGTATCTTCAAATTGTTGCTAATTACAATCCTCTTGCAAACGCGTGAACAAAAAAAAAAAAAAAAAAAAAAGAAAAGAAATAAAATAAATAAAAGCGGACGCGTGTTTTCATATGCAATTCAATTTTATTACTTTTTTTGTGATAAAAGGCAAGAAATAACTGAAAACGATGTACTTTTATTCTGACGTTATATGAATAATAAGTACATACAACAGTGACAGTCTTGTTATCAAAAAATAATAATTTCCCGACTAGCTTACAGCTAAATCTCGGCGTAGAAGAAATTGAAGGGAAAATTAAAAGGCTATGAAAAACGCAGAAACACTTTGCAAGAACAGAAAGCAATAATTTTTTAGGATTACACTGAAAGTGTTGTAAAAAAAAAAAAAAAAAAACACACACACAGATGAAAGCTGTGTGTGTGTTTTTACCATAAAACAGAAATTCCATAAAATACCATAAAACAGAAATTCCAAAATTTGAAGCTTTTCTGTTTTTGATATACAAAATACACCAAGATGCCCGGTAGAGTGTTGCTTCCTTTGCTTTCTTCACATAATTTTCGCCGATATTCATTAAAACAAAGCAAAAATGCACTGCATATTACTTTATAAATATATTTATGTAAGTACTGTAAAATTTTAAAGTTATTTAACGAAGTTCAGCACTATTTATGCTTTTTTTTTTTTAAGAGGATTTTTTTTTCCCTCTTCCGTTTAAACAGTTACAGTTGAGGAAGGGGGGGGTTACAACGGACGAAAATGTTAACTTGTTTTACTTCTTCCATTGCTCCCGTACCCACCTTCCATACACACACCCACACTTCATAACGGTTATTCCAGTAGTCTGCATCCTCTCGGGCAATGATGAAGTGCTTCAACGTCCTACTGACCAAGAGGTCATTGCATGATGGTTACAGGGAACATAAAAGTAATGAGCGACTAGCAGCCTGGTCACGACAACGAAGGAATGGGGAAGACACGATTCTGATGATCACTGCTAGTTATGGAACTACTAAAGGCATTTATTTGACGAAAATGCTACTTTGTGATTTCAGCTGATAGCGCAAAATTCCGAATGATTTTCATGTTCATATAATGCAGAAAAATGGGATGAAAACGGCAAACAAACTGGACAGGTGAAGAAAAAGTAAAAGAAATTGTTGTACTTTCGAATAAGAATATTTCCGGAAGGTGAGGCCAACCCAAAGTAATTTTGCTATAATCGAGTGAAGCTAAAATCACCGTGGGTGCACCAACCAAACTCAGCGAAATGAGCTTACGAATGAGGTTAAATAACCAGCTGAATGAGCGTTCTAGAAAGGATGGTTATAACATCCTTTCTAGAATGGTAACTTCCGGTAAGTTAATGCAAAAGGAGAGCGGGAGTGGCAAGATATCAAAAACGGCTATTAATTTCAAATCCCTCAGCCCATCACCTGGATATTTCCGTTTCAATTATCTCCTGAATGCAAGCAGTCTTCAGATGCGTAGTTTCTGCATTGAAAAGTTGGCCCCAATATTGCCCAGATAAAGATAAATACAGTACACAAATAAATAGCCAAAAGACAAAAAAAAAAAAAAAAAAAAAAAGTCCATCTCATTTAACAGACTTTCCGGAAGTTGCTATTGGCAACCGTATCACCGCATCAGCATGGCGTTCTATCTGTCCGCCAAGTGTTCCCCATTCAGAACTTGTATAGCTATTACAAAAATTTTGCGGTACCTTTTTGCGTATTTAAAACGTAAATAGTTTAACTGAAATGACATGTTAATATGGTTAAAAACATCTGAACACCCTGCACAGGGTGTTCAGATCTTAACTTTTGTGGAAGAAGGGCGGAGCTTATTTTAGTCGTCCAATCAGAATCTTTAACATTTTCATTTTAAAATGAAATATAAACGATTTAATCCAACAAATTTTCTTCGAAACAACTTTGTGCATTTCATACATACGAAATTCAGACTTTATTGCTGTCTTTTCCATGTCAGCTCACAATGCCATCGCAATGCAGAACTACTTTCTGCAGAAGGAGAGTCAAAAGGTAGCTTCAATTTTAACTTCCTTTTTTTTTTTTTTTTTTTGCTGATGTTTGTTTATTTGGTTTTTAGGAGCATTAGCAACTAAGGCCATATTGCTCCGGATTATGCGGTGGTCATTCCCTGACCTTTCCGCATCCTCCGTATTTGGTGGTGACGGGCTCGAACCCCGGTCTAATCAAAAAGCGTGTGCTACGCACTGCTGCTTCTTCCCACCTGGCTACGGAGGCGCCTTTTTTTGCTGAAAATATTATCATATCCTTTATAAACTAGCGATAACAATATCTGGAATTTTCACAGATGAAGTTTATCACTTTCTGTTTTTTACACAATCATGGCGCAAATTTATGTATATCTCGATTGCTAGCGCCCAAACGACACAATACTCACTGCGGTGCCGGACCATCCAAGGTATTTTTGCGCTCCGGGCAGAAAGATTTTTCGCCGCTCCCTTTACTAAGGATATATTATTTATTATATATATATATATATTTTTTTTTCATGATTTGTAAAATTTGGCGACCCTTAAAGAATGGCGCCCCCAGGCAAGGACCTGCTAGCCCGTGCCTTAATCCGGTGCTGACTCACTGCGTTACATTGCAGGCGCTTTCATCAAATAAAGTAACTTACTGGTTAAAAACTTATACTGTAATGAAGTGTTTATCAAAACTTCACCACGAGATATTCACGTGATGTAGCCGCAAGGTGGGTTTTGTGTAGCAATGCTTGGGAGGTACATAGTGGAAATCAATTGACCTATCAACTTGAAATTTGCTACAATGATCGGAAATTTTGAAAATGATCGGAGCTGATGTTCCGAAAACCTTTGCAGAAACTAACAGAACATGTGCTGAAAATCTGACACAGACTCAACTTTTCCTTCTGGAATAATGCCCAAAGTATATATCCCAGCAGAAGTAACGGGTTACACAGATTCCTCTGAAATCCAAATGCGTAAAAAACATAGCAGGTAAATACTTTTAAAAGGGTGAGGACTCACAGGAAAAAATGGAAATTTGGTAAAAGGTCCAGGAGGACACTTCAGACAGGAAGACTTCAATCAGATCGAAATGTCATTCCCAATTTATAGCAATATTTTTGTAGGAAGAAATGGGGCTTCAAACCTTCCCATGGAACCACAAATACTCTGTATACACACTGAAAATTCGGTGTCGACACACCTCTTTTCCTTTCGAGTAGTACTCAAACTAACGAAACAAACAGATAACTCGAGAAAAGTATGGGGGGGGGTCTGATTTTTATTTACCTCATTTTGATAAAATTGGGAATGAATCGACAAATCTTTCTAAAACAACAAAAATATAAAATTTCACGAAAATCCGTTGACGGGAGTGGAACTGCTACACGTAGGTGGTAGCAATTCTCAACGAGTTTCCAAATTAACTTCTTATCAATGGATTTTCTAGTTATAAAGTTACTATGCTCGCACCTGCAACATGAAAAGGGGTAACATCTTTCTTGTCAGAAGAAACTTACCACTTCACCTACTTCTCTTCAGGAATTCACATTTTTGACTCCTGGATGAATCAAAAAATGGGCACTGCTAGGAGCATGAATAGCTCTGTTAACCCCTTTCGCCTTACAAGAAAATTATTCCCCTCCCATCATCTCAGTAATCAATAATTTTTCTATTTTTACTCACGATCCCTCTTCCAATGTCGAACCAGTCACAGTAGTGTCCATCGTATTCTAACAGTTTACAAATTCAATCTGTTTTGAAGGACCTCGCCTGTAGCACCGTGGATATATTCACTGTTCTCCCCACACCGGGTGGAAAGTGCCCGAGTCTGAATCTCGTCAATGACGAGAGGATATTTAATGGGCTCTTTTTTGTAATGTGGCTGTGTTAGTCGGTCTCAGGTAAGGGTGGCATGTTCTTACCCCCCCCTGGAAGCGGGTATGCACCACGATGATCCTTCCTTCCTTGACCAACCACTATGAAAATTCCTGACGCACTCATGTAATCAAAACACGGTTTCAACAAAATCCCGGGAGTTAACGTTCACGCGTACTTGCACAGCACAAAAACGCACATGCTATAGAATATCCTACTCTGAATTACTTTGGCTCCAAAGAAAAAAAAAAAAAAAAAAGGCCGACCGCCATAGATGAAAGTAAATGTTTCGAATTGCTTTTTCTTAATCGTAGGCGAAAAGAAGCACAATAGTAATTCTAATGAAGAAAACACAATAGCTGTGCTTGAAAAAATTGTAAAAAGCCCAAAGTTCGTAAGGAAGCTGTCCCAACAATGTCGAACCAGTTACAGCAGTGTCCATCATATTCTAACAGTTTACAGATTCAATCCGTTTTGAAGGCCCTCGCTGGGAGCACCGTGGATATATTCGCCGTCCTCTCCACACCGGGTGGAAATGCCCGAGTTTGAATCTCGTCAATGACGAGAGGACATTTAATGGGTTCTTTTTGCAATGTGGCTGTCTTAGTCGGCCTCAGGTAAGGGTAGCATATCCTTCCCCCCCCCCAGAAACTCGGGTTTTTTTTTTATAGCAAACAACAAAAATCGACCACCAATATACTTACTCCTGGCCTTAGTTGCTTTGGCGCTTAACACACAACAGCTGTTTTATTGTTGTGGTCACACCAGAGTATACAGGGATAATAGTACAATCCAGATTCATAAATAACATTGCGAGCAGAAGCATAGGAGAGGCAGAAAGTGAAATCCTACTTTTTCGACAATACGACATCAGGTGTGTCATCATACTTGGACCCATGTGCGATGTTTCTTTAATGACTCCCAGCCATTTCTTTCTTTTTTTTTGGGGGGCTTAATGAGATGAGGCCACAGGTGCAACTGCAACAGGCGATATGTAGCTAGCCACGTTGCGAAAATTCCTAATGCCTTACCTGACGATACTGCTTTATCGAAAAGCATGACTACGTTCCTCCAGCAGGGATGGCGCACCAGCCCACTCCACACTTAGCGTCAGACGGTTCCTTGACGAAGCGTTCCCCAATGACTGGGTTGGAAAATGAGGGAAGATCGAATGGTCACCACGATCGCTGGATCTATCCGGTTCCCACCCCTATGGGGATATCGGAAATCTCTTGTGTATCAAATCGCCTAAAAATGATTGCCAAACAACAGCAGATAATTGTTTAAAATGTGCAAAGATACGTAATTAAAGGTCCGAGTATCGTGTGTCCGTAGAATCAGGAAGTGTTTAGAAGTAGACGGTGAAATATTTGAAAATCAGCTGTAATTTAAAATATGAACATAAACTGAACCGACACGTAAAAATTGTCATGTGATTTCACTCACAGTGCATGACTTTTTGTACAACCCGTATATGTAAGTGCATAACCTGAAATTACGTTTATATATACGTATAAACAATTTCCAGTAACCGAATTAGAAAGAACTGAGCACCCATTGATTGCCTGTCAAGTTTTCCAGGGGGAAAAAATAATAATAAAATCAAAAACCCCAAGATGATGTATGGGTTACTCACGTGGTATCCAAAGTAGTACAATGGTTACCTATAACCGTGTAAAGATCTCGAAACAAAATAAGCACTTTATCAGATGACCTCTTTCGGCGCTAGAAAAGGGGAAGGAAGTAACACAGATGAGCGAACGAGAAACATCCGTGCACCGGGGTACATACAAGCCTAAACAGAAAACCAGCTTCACAATCCTACGGGTCAGGGACGCCAATAGGGTTGTCGAAGCGGCAACCGTAAGTCTCCCATGCAATCCTATTGAGAAATTCTTCACAACAAAAGTCAGAGAGAAGAGGTCAAAGTTCGCAGTGACGTACGTTGGAGGATATCATTACTGTGCGAGCTGACTGGCCACAGCTGGCATACCGCTGTCAGAGATGTGCAAGGGGAATGGCGGGAAAACCGGCTAGTCATTCACTCCTTTCTCCCACGAAGTGAAAGTCAGAGTAGTGAGAAAAAAGCGAAGCAAATGATAGCGATGTTCAAGATATAACCAGTCCATGGTATCTTCTCGGAAAATAAAAGGAGTGATTATATGAAGAATGAATCATTAAAAACCTTGTCGACCTTTTCTTTTCCATCCCCCACAAAGGGAGATTCTTGTTTCTCAGATGAGGGCAGAACTCAGAAGTATGCCAAGTGAACATTCCTTGCCGTCATTACATAAATACACACTTACATCATCATTAAATCAAGTGGGTAATCCTACGGCAACGCTTGCATTGTACACCACAATAAAAATCCGTGCATTAATTAAGTAAACAGTTGTGAATAGCATTATTCTGGAACATCAAGCACACGACGTATTTAAATATTCGAGGTGTTTTTTTTTTTTTTTTCCCCAAGTGGTTATGACCCTTAAATAAGGGTGACCAGCATATGCAACAGCGTGTCCTGCTATGGGAGGAAGAGAAGCACAAGGCCAACAAAAAGAGCTGGTGTTTCCCAAACAAAAGAATACATTTCCTGCATGAATATTTAAAATGTGTTTGCAATTGCGCAACATGGCGCGTGTTTCCCCTTCAGCTGATGTGAAGGGGAAAATTCACATGCACATATTAAATTTGTTTAAAAGATACTTGGAAATTGTTAGCTTAATCGGTGAGATACTATTTAGCAACCTGTCAAAGACTATACACCAAATAGTTTAAAACCTAAATCCCACTTTGACACGAGTCGACTAATACCGCCAAATTCCGGCTGACTGTCATCGTGACCTAGTTGAGCCTTTCAGAAAGGATCAATGCTGTCTGTCAGGAAGGTGAACCCACACATTAATTAAAAAATAAATAAAATAAAATTCGATAATTAAACATCACTGGTGTCCGAATACTTTTGAGAAGACTGTATAATTTATACCGAGAAAGACATAAGATATTACAAACAGAACTAGATATAAGTTATACGAGATACGCATGATAGACAACAGCTGGAAACGGAAAAAATATACATTCGAAATAAAAAGTGAAAGAATACTAACGTGAGTGAGCTGTAAATCATTAGAACAAATAATAATCAAAAGTAAGTCAATAAAAATTCTCAGTCACCTAATCAGGAAGTCACAGATGACCCAAAACAATCACAGGCTGCTTTTGCATACTAATGGACTAGATCCATTAGTACATCAATGGACCATCCCCATGCCCTCAATATAACCAGGTATCTCCTCTGAAGAAGTGACCAAAAGTTAATAATTAAATAGATCTATACACTACCCCACCATTAATATTCAGACGGCGCCTCCGTAGCCAGGTGGGAAGGAGCAGCAGTGCGTAGCACACGCTTCTTGATTAGACCGGGGTTCGAGCCCGTCACCACCAAATACGGAGGATGTGGAAAGGTCAGGGAATGACCACCGCATATCCCGGAGCAATATGGCCTTAGTTGCTAATGCTCCTAAAAAAAAAAAAAAAAAAATATTCAGACATCTTCCGTTAATAGTTGGTTATGTCCTACCCAGCACCATGTGTCAGACACAACAATAAATATGCTCGTGGCTCTTCGAGAAGACAGTAGTACGACTGTGAATGCAAGGTGCCGCGATCGACGAAGTTAACATACTTCTAACGCAGAACAGGTGCCACAACATAAGCAATCAGTCTGTACGTGACATTTCAACGGCAATGATGATCCCTGGGTCGAAGAGCGGTAATGTGATCTGCAAATGGAAGCAGTAAAAACACTGCTGTTATTATCAACCCACTGCAGGATGGAAGCCTCATCAATTCATGCTGAGGGAAATGGACCATAATCTGCCACGCTGGTCCAGTGCGGGTTGACAGATCGACCGTATTCAGCAGTCAGGGGCTTGAACCCCAGTCTACTCAAGGAGCGTGTGCTACTGCACAACCGATCCTGACCACTCGGCTACGGAAGCAGACTGATGCTGAAACTGTCAAGAAAACCTCCCAACCTGACGAAAGGTGACAGGAGAGCACTGCAAAAAATTGTCTGCTCGGAAAGCAGGTCAACGTTGTCGCCGTATACACAGGGAAACTGTGAACCGCAAAAGAATGGAAAGCTGTGCTTTGCAGTGACGAGTCACGGAACATGATATACTAGTATGATGGTCGTGCTTGGGTGCGGCGGATGCTCGGAGAAAGATACCTTCCCGGGCTATATCGTCCCGAAAATGAAGTTTTGCGGGGGCGGCACGATGGTATGGGACTGTTTTTCATGGTTTAGCCTGGTACCATTGGTTGTTTTCAACAAAATCATGAATGTTGAGGTCTATCTAGACGTCCTGGACAATACTACATTACCTACCTTGTGGCAGTACGTCAGAGAAGGACTATACCTGTATCAGAACAACGCTGTATTACATACTGCTCGCGTTATTGTGCGGATATGATCATTGAAAATCTGGACTGGCCAGCCCAGAGCACTGATCTCAATCCTATCGAGACCCTCTGGAATGAATTGGATCGTCGGGTGCGTGTGAGAACAGGGTGGCCAAAAAAAAAAAAAAAAAAAAAAACCAGAGCTGAACTGGTTGTCGATTTGAAGGCCGAATTGTATTCGTGGAGATCAGAGGCTGTCATAAAGGCCAAAGTTTTCTGCACAAGTTATTAGTTTTCCTGTAAATAAAGGTTATTTGTAGATATGCAGGTGTCCGGATATTAACGGTAGGGCAGTGTATATGGATATCACAAAGGTTGAAAGCAATTTTCCCCCCCTTCCTAATCCATTTTGCAACTATAATTTTCGCTTACTCTACTATTCACAATCTGCTGTGGTTGCGAACATATGAAGATCATAAAATAAACAAATATAAGATCAAAATTAAATAAATATATGAAAGACTAAAACTAAAATAAATGCTGCATATAAGTGCAGGAAGAGTTGCAGTAACAGAAAATATCGAAATATGCTCTCAAGAAGCACTGTACAATAGTGATGCGCTGCTTTATTTACGAGAACAACCAATTCAGGTGCCCAAGAAAAATCTTGCTAAAAAAAAAATAATTAGACATACACATTTTTAAGTGGAGATTCAATATTCTACCAATTCTCTTGTTTACAAAAATCAACCACGAAAGGTGTTTCTCAAAGCATTCATTCTGTTCCAAACAGAAAATGCACACAACAAAAAAGAGTTACTCAATTTGTAAAGAGAGTTTATATACGGGCCTACTATATCTACAGAATAAGTTGTTTGTTGTAGGGAATAAAAAACTATTACAGTGGGAGGTTTATCCATAATAAAGTTTGTTATTCTGTATCTGTTTTAACACTGCTGTGTATTACACAATCACTGATGTATATACCGGCTAGGGGTTCTTCTTTAGTTTTCTAATAAATTAAATCAAACAGTTACCTGTAGCTGAAAACAGGGCTTGCTGCTGGGTGAAGCATTATAAATCATTCTCCTGCTGCTTCCCTTTCACAATACTGGGATTTTTGTTTTGTTTATGAACGCGTGTTGCCAGCACAGTTAAACAGGGATACAAAAAAGTTGCGTATCCTTGCTTAACTACCCTTGTCAAACTCTGATCAAAGATTCCATCTTCGTATTTTGAATAGCAAAATCATACCTTCTGATTTGGGCAAAACTATGTTTTTTTTTTTTTTTTTTTTTTTTTATGAAAACCCAAACACGAAAGGTATCAAAACCTATAGTACTTAGTACCGTGCATGGGTTGGAGGAGAAGTATGGGGGGAGGGGGATGCCGGAAACTTTGCTCTAGAGACTAAACATGGGTTTCACCACTTCAAGCCTCCAATAAGCAAAGTGGTGGTATTTCACCGATTGATGAAAAAAGGAAACAATTCTTGAAAAAAAAAAAAAATAAAAATAATAATAATAATAATAAATAAATAAATAAGGAATTTGGAAGAAAAAAAATGGGTATTCAGAAGCAAAGACTAACGGTAAACACGTTAGCAAATAGTAATAATTCATGATTTATAACAACAACAAAAAAAAAACAAAAAAACTTTTATCTCGAACAGAGAAAATTTCGTTTCTGCGCATCCGCCACATTTCCCATTCAATATGGATAGCCTAGGTGATATGTGTGAAGAAAGAAAAATAAATAACAATAATAATTTTTGGATATCTACTGGTCCGATTGCAATGAAATTTAGGAAAATCTGTGCACTCGGAGTCGGTTGTTACATGCGGAGGGATGGCCATGGCGAAGACAATAGGCGCATTATTCATATATGCCAACGCGCCCAACAAGTATGTTCATTGTTAGTTTTTTGCTTCCCATTAAAAGTTTACCATAGGCGTGATGTGATCCAAATGTGACCCTTTATTGGGATTCATTAATAAATCCATAGTTGAACCCTGCTTTCAACAATCTTCTTCAGTATCTGACAACCTTCGTCGAGTGGGAGTTACATTCAAGAACTATAGTATTTCGAATGGAAAAACACATACTTCACTCAACAGGTGATTCTACCAACAATATGGTATCAACTCATATTTGTAGATAGATTACAGCAAAAAAAAAAAAAAAGAGGCGCTGGACAATGTGCCTGGTGAGTTGGTAAAAGAGCGCTCATACAAAATGTCGAATATTTGGGCTACACAGCTGGTAATAAAGTACACAAAAAAAAATTCACTGCATTTCAGGCGCACTCGATTGTTTCTAAACTAAATGTCCCCCCCCCAATTTCTGTGATTAATAAAAATGAAAAGTAAATATAGTTATATCTGTATCAAGTACTAAGATTATAACTTAACACTTAATAACACTTTACAGGTTTACGTTCTCTAAACTTAAGCATTTAGTTTAATTACAATTGTATAATATTTATTACTTTCCTCCCGTATACTTTTTTAAGTCTCTTTTTTCTTTATATATATGTAACTCTTCACCAGCGATACCACATTCATGAGTGTTACATAACAATATACGCCAAGCGTGTACGGACCGTCTAAAGCTACCAGTACTACATAATTTCTTTTTTCCACACAAATTGTATGGAAATAAGAAATAATAATTGCCGGATTTCTATTTATTCGAATTTGAATGAAATTTGGTCTGGCTCGACAAATATTTTTATCAAGTCCAAATATAAAATTCCATGAAAATCCGTCCACTGGGAGTAGCTCTGTTACATGCGGACGGACGGACATAGTGAAGACAATAGGCGCTTAATACACATATGTGAACACGCTATATAAAATAAAATAAACGAATGAAAGCGAAATTTTAGTCGTATTAAATGACACCAGGATCAGGGGATTTCCAATGATTAATCCAACAGCTTATTCCAATGATTAATCATTGGAATAAGCTGTTGGAATCACTTCCGACAGACAGAAACAATTTAAAAAATATGATAGTTTCATGTTACAGGATGTTTTCGGCATGAAAAAAATAATAATAATAAAAAATAAAAATAAATAAATAAATAATAATAAATAAAAAAATAAATAAATAAAATCATAAAAAAAAACAAGCTTAGTAACGTTACAGTGATCAGATGAAAACCCGAAGTTTTAAATAGCCTTGCCTGTACCATATATTCTAAGCTATAACTCTCGGTCGAGGGGCAAAAAGAAAGGACTTTTGAAATGGATATGGGAGGGCGGGAGCGGATGGAAAGGTCAGAATAATATAGCTTTAGAGTCTCGCAATGTTCATAGTTTTCCTCCTTCCTTTCATATATTATCAGATGACCTCGTTCAGAATGAAGAAGAGGTTGATAGAAGGTGGAGGGAAGTAGTCAAAACAGCTATACTGGAAGCCCACGTACAACTTTTATAACTTATCTATGGAAGATATGGACCGTAACTGGAAAGGCAAAAGGAGTCTTTTCACAAATACTGCAGTCGGAAACGGCAGAACTTTAATTTTCATAATAAAGTGCCGGAAGAATTCCATAAAATTATCCTGATATTAAAAAACAAAACTCTCAAAAGAAACAGAATGGTAGGTAGCTGAATCCACATTCTTTTTCAAATATCAAATATGAGAACGTCAAGTAATCACACAGAAGCCGAATACTGTACGTACAGAGTAAAAGCTGTTCAGCTACCTCTCGAAAATTATATACTACCACAAGAAATTAGTCCTTTCTTTCTACGACGCCAATTCTATTATTCTTCGCCAACAAAATGAGGGAATTCTCAAAGTGCAAACCTGGTTGTCTTATTTAGGATACAATCGTGAGCATCTTGTGAGGTGCATAAAAAAAAAAAAAAAAAAAAGATGGAAGAAGCAAATTCTGTTTTAAAATCAGATCTTCTACAGTCCGCGAACAGTATTACCTCAATTCGTGGAAAAGCACTCAGCTATCTCATTTCTTGTCAAAAATGTATTAAACCTGACCGTACATAACCAAAACTAAGCGTATCAAACAGATGTTGGTGTACTTCTGATACAGCCCTCATCCATAATTTCGCAGATCAGGTATCATATCGTGTGCAGTTGACAAACTCACAGGAACAATCCACCAGCTTGAAGACGGTCTCAGAGTTCACTTAGAATTCCACATGAATTTATTAACACACCTTTCAGAATTTTTAAAATCAATCAATCCGGTTGACATTACTTTCTCCCCCCCCCCCCCAATCCTGATTTGACCCAAATTCTACCAGTTAGGTCAGGATCAAATTTCAACTTTTACTTGCACATCGTGATATGGGTATTATTTCAGGTTTCCAAACTCAATTTTCGACAGCACATACAAACTTTACACCTCAAGATATGCAAAACAAGAAGGAATGCAAAACATCTCTCTCTCACAACAGGGACCTCATAATTACCAAAACCGTAATTAACATATTAGACATCCCGCCGTACTCTACGGCGTTGCAATTTAGACATCCACAGCTGGTTGTTTTGTTGGATATCACCTAAACATTGGTGTCGAATAACCTAAGATAGCAACTGAGATAGCTATCTTAAACTATTCGATACTCAGCGTCAAAATTCAACAAACTAGACTCACAGCCACTACAAATAAAGCTATTCGCAGCAACTTTTGCCCATCTCTGCTCCCACCTCTGTAAAAACCAGTTGGTTCTGTTGTCACTTCAGCCAAGGATAAAGCTGACCTGCTAGCATCCCGTTTAGCTTCCAACTCATGTATTAATGATCTAGGTAAAACACCTCCCACCATTCCCAACACACTCCATTCAATGCCTCCTGTGGTCTTCTATCAAAAGGATGTCGAAGGATTTTGACGAATCTTGATGCTAAGAAAGCTCCAGGTCCTGATGATATTTCTCCACTTGTTCTCAAAACCTGTGCTCCTGAACTTACTCCTGTTCTTTGACGCCTTTTTTCGCTTTCTTATTCCAAAGGTGTTTTTCCTTCTGCTTGAAAATTTGCTCATATCCAGCCAGTTTCTAAAAAGGGTGACAAATCCCTCCCATCCAATTATCGTCCCACTGCAATTACTTCTACTCTTTCTAAAGTAATGGAGAAATCAATTAACCGCCAACTTTTAAACCACATAGAAACCTTCCGTCTGATCAACGATCGCCAGTATGGATTCCGTCAGTGTCGATCCATTGGTGATATTCTGGTTTATGTTACCCATTTATGGACAAATTCAATGGAAAAGTTCGGTGAAACACAAGCAGTTACTTTTGACATCTCAAAGGCTTTCGATCGTGTTTGGCATAAAGGTCTCCTAAACAAGCTTCCATCTTACGGTTTGCCAACTGTTTTTTGTAATTGGTTATCCAGTTTTCTCTCTGATCGCTCACTGAGGGTGATGGTAGATGGCTCACTGTCTTCTAACTTTTCAACTAATGCTGGTGTCCCCCAAGGTTCAGTTCTTTCCCCCCACTCTTTTCCTCTTGTATATTAATGACCTTCTTCCATTGACTGGATAGCACATTGCATTCCACTTTTCATTTTGAGAAACCTTGCCCTGTCAATCAGCTTCAACTTCTCGAATATCCCCTACCAATTCCTCAAATGCCGATCTCCAGGTAATTCTCCAGTGGGGCATTTCAATCCTTCTAAAACTCAATCTTGTCTTATATCTTGCAAAAAAAGGATTCTTCTGCTCCTATGCTTATCTTTGGTGACACTCCAATTTCTAGGCAAAATGATATATCTCTTTTGGGGATTACCCTGGTGCTCCTGTTATGTTTATATTATACGTCTTGTCTTTCTGTTATCTCGCTGTAAATAGTGTTGTAGATGTGAACATTCTCTAATTCTTTGTAAAATTGCAAATTATGCCTGTGCTCTCTTTCTATCTTCCTGTCATGTAAAAATAAGGCAATGATATGTATAATATAGTTAATTAGACAATGCATAATTTGTATAATTTATTAAGACAATATGTATAAATTATAAATGGATAATTATGTATATAATTTATATTTGTATATATGAATGTGTACTCCCTGGCCGTAAGCGGGTGTCTCTTAGGAGAAAATAAAGATAATAATAATAATCTCTCTTGGCACAAGCACATTACCAATATTGCTTCCTCTGCATCTAAAAAACTTGGTTTTCTCTTTCGCTCTCGGCGTTACTTTTCTTCTAAACAGCTGTTCACTCTGTACAAATCGCAAATCCGCCCCACCATGGAATATTGTTCCCACAACTGGGGCGGTACCCCCAAAACCTCTCTCAAGCTTCTAGATTCCATTCAGAAGACGGCAGTTAGGTTAATTAATGACTCCTCTCTAACAGAGTCATTCCACTCTCTGTCTCATAGACGTACTGTTTCTGCTGCATGCTTTTTCTACAGATACTTCCATGGGCAATGTTCTTCTGAATTGGCTTTAATTCCCGCTCTCTCTTTCAAAACAGTCCGAACAAGTGCCGCCACCAGCCAACATCCATTTACTGTCCAACTTGAAACTCAGAACCAACTTTTCATCTTCCTCGTTTATTCATTCAACTGCCGTTTTCTGGAACAACCTTCCTTCGTACCTATTTCCCGAAAATTACAGTCTACAGAAATTCAAGTCTAATGTCAATAAATATCTTCTTTCATTTTCTCAACCTCCAACCCAAGCACGGTACTAAGTACTATAGGTTCTAATACCTCTCGTGTTTGGGGTATATATATATATATATATATATATATATATATATATATATAAATAAAATAAAATAAAATAACTAACCAAAATCATTAATACCCCATTCCTCCGGGATAACAGCCTCAGGAGGACACGTTTTCCTTTTCTGAGAACCAAACCAGCTCTTGTCTACAGCAAACCTTTACAGGAAAATGCAGTTCTGTAACTACACGGATACTGATCCTAACCGCCCAAATTAACTATCAACAAATTGTGATCTTGTTTAGATTTACTGTTTCTCTGTGTATCGTCCTTAGCAAATACACTAAATATGTTGCTATACTTAAGTGTTTTTTGTCAGAAGCAAAAGCCGTTAATTTTAATATGGCAGACGACCATAATAACGAAGGCTAAAACTATTCTTGGTACACAATTTGGGACTGTTTATCCCATTAAACAGTCCCCGGCGGTGATGTTTAAAGAAGATGGAGGTGTGACGGCAGTTGTGGGAAAATCTGCCAATCTCCTTTTCTCACACCAACTCATCTGCTTTGAACGATGGGTGTTGTTTCGTGATAAGGGCGTTCCGTCAAGTTAAGCCCCAAGGAGCATTAGTCGAACACCCATAAACACGAAGGACAATGATGCTCCTATCTTTTGGTGTGGGAAAATTAGAGGCAGTTTTTCACGTGTGCAATGTCGATCGTAAGAAAGAGCCTTTTCATGACGTCCTAAAAACTTTAGATTATAATCAGGAGCAACATTCTCTCACGTAACCAACAGATATACGTAAGTAGTCAACGCATTAACTGTAACAGACGAGGTAAAGCGCCAACGCTTATCGATATGTAAATTAGCATTTTTATATTAAAAGGAACTAGGAGGCTCGTGAATAAAAAACAATGCATCATCATTAACACAAGGATCAGAACCCGAAACGTGCAATAAATAAATAAATGGAAAGATGAAATGTTGGAGTGGGGGGTCAGAATAATTCATTTCTCAGTACGGAAACCATTGTTTCCGTGAAATGAATTATTCTGAGCTTATCCTTCTATTTTAACGCTATCATTATTCAAAGTTAACAGTTTCCCACACGAGTTTTTATTGCCATCAATTGAAATAACTTACTAAAAATAAATAACAATACTAAAATAAAGAAAGCATTTAAATAAAAACAATGGTAGTAAGAAAAGGTGACGGAAAATTCAATATCCAAAAAGGATTCCCAGACAAACCCTTCAACGACTGATATGTCACAGATAACTTTGAGCCGACCGGGCTAGCCAGGTGGGTAAAGTGCCTGCCTGGCAACCCAAAGGTCGCGGGTTCGATTCCCGCCTCGGGCTTGCATCAAAGTACTGCAAAAACCTTGGGAGGTGCACTATGGCCACAGAAGCCGATGCGCCAACAACTACCAAACCAAAAACAGATAACTTTGAAAAAAGGGCAAGAAATATAATATTTCTCATCTCAGGAGAAAACATTCGACGTTCGCGGGTTCGAATCCCGCCTCGGGCTTGGATCAGAGTAAAATGCAAAAACTTTGGGAGGTGCATTATGGCCACAGAAGCCGATGCGCCAACAACTAACAAAAAACACTCGACGTGATTGGCGTTGCTCTGGCAACAGACTGGTTTATTACACTAGTATGTAGTCAAGTTTTGAAGATGTGTTAGTTTTCCATTGGCATCTGTAGTAAATGAGAAATTTTGAATAAACAACCCTTATAAAAGCGAGGAAGAAATAATGTCAAACTAAAACAAATCAAAAGCGGGTGGGAAAAATGAACAGATGTTGTTGTTTGGTTTTTAGGAGCATTAGCAACTAAGGCCATATTGCTCCGGGATATGCGGTGGTCATTCCCTGACCTTTCCACATCCTCCGTATTTGGTGGTGACAGGCTCGAACCCCGGTCTAATCAAGAAGCGTGTGCTACGCACTGTTGCTCCTTCCCACCTGGCTACGGAGGCGCCCATGAACAGATGTATGTGGGACACTAACACATCTTCAAAACTTATCTACTAATGTAATGAAGCGGTCCGTCGCCAGAATAACCCTAATCGTTTTCTCTGCGAGGACTATATACAGTAAACTCCCGTTATAGCGCTTTCGAAAGGACTGGCCCCCAAAGAGTGCTGTAAGCAGGATCCTCTCTTTGGAGGCTATTTGCATCAATATCTCGGTAGATAACATCAATTTTTTCCTCCAGCGTTTTTATGAAACAGTAATTTATACATTCATGAGGCAAAACATTATGACCACCTACCCACGGCATGACCGACTTCATGAGACCGCGGAAGGTGTCATCGGGTATCCTGGACCAGCTGGAGATTGGCAACGTTGCGAAGCACTGGTGTATGTATTTGTGTAGGGCGGCACCTGGAACGTTAGTTCATCTGCGCCTCGTTTCACTTTTAAGGTACAGGATTCTGCAGAAATGGCCAGAAAAGAACTGGCTGTTTGGCTACCCGGAATCAGCATGTCGGAAAGGAGCCACCACTACGGGAAGGTAGACCAGGAGCTACCAACCGGCGGCAGCAGAAGAGAGGGACGCCAACAGCTCAACAAAGATCGAGCCAGAAGCACTGGTGTAGACTAGCGAATGCTGCGCTCACCGCAGATCACAAATTATTATTAGTAGTAGTAGTAGCATCTCTATTTATTTTTTTCATGAACCTCCCTCCCTGCCAAACAGAAGTAAGCTAGGGGTGATATTTAAATTCTAAGGTTAAAGGAGGGGCGTGGGTCATGGAGCAATATATTGTATATGCTTAATGGGATGCAGATTCCCTTGGTAGCAG
Organism: Mastigoproctus giganteus; assembly: GCF_048544385.1. Classification (NCBI taxonomy): domain Eukaryota; kingdom Metazoa; phylum Arthropoda; class Arachnida; order Uropygi; family Thelyphonidae; genus Mastigoproctus; species Mastigoproctus giganteus. The sequence goes on from NC_143575.1 coordinate 20,953,176, forward strand.
AGGTTAAGTACTTGGTTTAAGAATAGACGACAGGCTTTCATTTTTGCCACACTTAAATCGTTTACATGATAAAGTTAAATGGTTTACCTCTGCTATAATCAGAATAACAAGGTCGGAATGGGGCTTGAAAAGAAGGGTACTCAATTTATACTACAAAGCTGTTTTTAACCAACTGTAACACATGGAGCGTTTGTGTGGTATCACAGAGTAATTATCGTGAAGATTAAACAGAAATTGTGGTCAGTTCAGAGGTTTATGCTGTATGTAGGACAGTTTCAACCAATGCTATGCACGTGGTCGGTGGCCATTTACCATTGGATTTGTATATAGTTTATCGGGCTTATTGTTATTTTATTAAGAAAGGTGTGACTGTCTCGTTCATGAACATTGAACCTTACTTGTGATCTAACTAGTGATTTGGCCACTGCCAGGAAGGATATATTACAGCGGTTGATATGTAAATGGCAAGAAAGGTTGGATTCTAGTGACACTGGGGAGGTAACTAGGTTATTTGTCCTCGGTGTCATTTTTACTTTTTCTAATAAAATTAATAAATGGTTTGTTCCGGCAATGGAAACATGTCTTTACTGGCCACTAAACTTTAAGTTGTATTATTTTAATTTGTTAAGTTTTCCATTGTGTATTTGTGGATTGCCTGAAACTTGGAGCCATGTTCTTTATGATTGTAATTTATATAGTGTGCAAAGAGAAAGTTTGATGTCTCAAATTGAGGATTTTAACCATGTGAAATGAAATGGTAATGAAAGTACTTACTTGGCTAGTAAATTTAGAAGCATTGCAACAATATTGTGTTGCCGTGTTCAAGAGAAGACACTGGATTAACTTTGCAATTACGGTTACTGTTTTTACTTTTTACTGTTTCTTACTGTAGTTTTGTTTATGTGGGGTGGGGTTAAGATTTTTTTTTTTTTTGGTTGCATTGTTTTGGCTGGGATTGATTATATATATATATATATATATTTTATTTATTTATTTATTTATTATTATTATTTTTTTTGTTATATTGTAAGTGTATGTCTATGTTGTGTTTTTTTTTTTTTTTTTTTTTGTTTGGAGGCGCCCGGGTTTGGACAGCCTGGGAACGGGAGTGCTGGCACACACCAGTCTTGCACTTCACTGATGGGTGCAGGATGATTGTGTTTAACTGCACAGAAAGCCAACCGGACTAGCCGGGTGGGTCAAGTGCCTGCCTGGCAACCCAAAGGTCGCAGGTTCGATTCCCGCCTCGGGCTTGGATCAAAGTACTGCAAAAACCTTGGGAGGTGCATTATGGCCACAGAAGCCTATATGTCAACAACTACCAAAAAAAAAAAAAAAAACTGAAAAGAATGAGATAGTGAACCCAGGTCCAACTCCTTGTGTCAGGGACGGAAGCCGAGTTGCGTTTGTCTATTTGATAGCTGTTCCCTGGCGGTAACAGCCATCAAATCAGAGAGCCCTAATACGGTTGAGAATTTTCTTTTGTTTTTGTATATAGTGAACACAGGTGGAGATAGGCGTAGGCCTGGGTACCACCGACGACAAGATTATACTTATACCGAACTCTGCCCCCCCCCCCCAAACAGCAGTAAGCTAGGGGGTAATATTTAAATTTTAAGGTTAAAGGAGGGTCGTGGATTGCTTGGAGCATTATATTGTATATGCTTAACCTGAAAGATACAGTATTTATAGATTTTTTTTTTTATTTTTTATTTTTATTTACATACTTGTTATTCCAGTTAAATTTAAACGCTCGATGGGATTGATGTCAGAGGAATTTAGTGGCCAGGGGAGCATACGAATTTCTTGGAAATGATTCCCGAACCATCCCTGCACAATGCAGACTTTATGACGAGGGACCTTGTCTTGGTGAAAGAATCCAGTACTATCTAGATACAAGGTCCAAGTTTGGCCCTACATGGTGACACGGCCACCAAGTCGGGCAAAAACTTGGTCCGAAACAATCCACGAGGTAGGATCTGACAATGAAGGTGTGTTCAGTGGCGATGACGGGGGAACCAACGATGGCCATGAAAACACCCCACAAACTATGATACCACCACCGCCGCAGTTCACCTGCTCGCTGTTGAATACGCACCGGGCTATCGGCAAGATGGAACTGGAACCTTGATTCAATAACCAGCCGACTTCTTTTCTGTCGTCCAATGTCCAGGCACAGTGCTTCCGTGCGTACTAAAGGTAGAGGTGTCGATGACGGTTAGTCAACATGGGCATGTGAACTGGTTGCCTACTCCGTAGGCCTATCCCCAAGAGCGTCCAATAAATGGTGTTTTCGGAAACGTTCCTCTGTATGCTCTGGTTGTAGTCTGCCGTCGACTGAATGACAGAGTCGTCCGTTATCCAGGATAGCAGGCCATTCACCTCGACTATCAACCAGTGGTGGTCTCCCTGTACTGGTGGGTTGGGTGGTTGTGTATCCCTCTTCGGACAATTCCAGCCACACCTCACTACGGTGGCCCTCGAACAGACGACAACGCTTGCGGTTGCTGGCCCACGCCTTCCTAGTGCCGCAAATCATTATCCGTTCAAACTCCGTTATATCCTTCCTTTTTCTTATTTCACGGGCTTCGTACTGACAGCCACTACACGTGCTGTCACTTCTAGGTGCCGCGGAATACGTCCACTCGTGGAGACAGGTGATCATAACATTTTGGTTCATCAGTGTATGTAAGTTGAAAAATTGCAGTTATTCTATTAAGCTTGCTTTTTTTTTTTTTTGGCGCATTCAACCATTTTTTTGCTTCAAAAGAATGAAAATTTTTAAAAGATAAATGAAATATAAACGTAATAATAATATACTGCTGTCATTAATGAAACTTACTGACGACATACTGAACACACAAAAAGAAGTAATTACTGTATTAGCAAGGAAAGAGGACAAATACGCTGAATCAAAAAAAAAAAAAAAAAAAGCTGAAGGGAGGGTGCGGATACAACAACAGCGACTGTTTGAGTTAAATATGAATTAAACGTCACCTTACTGGGGCCGATTTCTATGAAGTAGGGAAACTGCACCATAAAGTACTGTATTCCTAGAATTTAGTGCATTATCGCCCCTTTCACAAGGCCAAAACTCAAGGGAAGGAGGGTTATATAATTATATAAGTTTATTCCTTTTGGGATATATGCGGGGAAATGTTTAAAAGGGAGAGATAGAACCATAAAAAAAAAAAAAAAAAAAAATGACCTTTCAGAGGAATGACTATGGGACCAGAAAAAAAACAGTACTATAAGCGAGAATGTTATAACCGGAGGTTCACTGTATACAGGAATAAAGTAAAATATATATACATGTAATTGTATGTGTTAGTGAAAATTACTGGATGCTTTCTACAGACGCAAATATCTTAAATCCAACAGTAATCCTACACTGGAATCAATTAACACTATTTTTACAGTCGACTTTTCGCCGTACAAGTACATATTGGACATATTCATTAAACAGAGTTGCTTTGGATCAATATTCAGTAGGGCATCGATATAGAAAACAATCGGATATTGATTGTTTTCTATCAGTATCATTAATCTTAACTGGTAATACGCAGGTAGTTTAGTAATACTGTAGTAATAACAAAACTGATATAAGATATTGCTGATTTTTCCACTTCATTATTCAGTTGCCAAGCTAGCCCATTAACACCTGTATTCCATTTTTAAATTGTATCAATTTTTTCATTCGGCCCAGGACGCATAATGAAGGCATACAACATTCGATTTTAAGTTACGAGAGCCTAAGGTTTTGAAGTTTCAACGGACCATCGATCTCTTCAATCCCATTCAGCGCACGTAGCCGGAAACAGACCCCTGTTATGTTTCTGCCTCCTAGAGAGGTACCAATGGGTTCTGTCTGGTCGGTTTATTTTGCGGCCGGCCTGTGAAAACCGTTAAAAAGCTGTATGATCCAAAAGGAACACTGGATCTCGCAATGATTCCCATCACAACCTCAAAAGATGTCACTCATACTACATGATAGAAGAGATGGGGATTGCCAGAGCTCAGTTCTGGAGAATAAACATGGATTTCGCCACTTCAAGCCTGTAATAAGCAAAGTGGTTATGTGGCAGAACGATGAGAGTCATCTATCACCTAGTACTGCCCTGGCACGGTAGCAGCATTTTTCTGTGTAATGTGGAAGCCACATGTCGACCCCTACTTACGTTGGTTCACACATCGGTGGGCACCTCCAGTATTCTAAGTGCAGCGTTTCAGGCAATGTTGACGGGGGTGGGCTGCGTACACGCAATTAGTTTAAAGAAGGATTGAACACACTTTCTTAGAAGGAAGAGGCAAATGAAGAACGTAGTAGGTTTTTTTTTTTTTTTTAAGAAACCTAATGTATTAGAGGTATAGTGCCTTAGTACCGGGCATGGGTTGAAGACTGAGAAGATAAAATAAGGTACTTGTTGATACAGGACTTGAATTTCTGTACACTAATTCTCAGGACGCGTGAAGGGAGGTTGTCAAGAAACGGAAGTTGAAGAGTTAAATGTGGAAAAATAAAAGTTGGTTCTGTGAGTTTGACGCCAGACAGTAAAAGGATGTTGACTAGTTATGGCACATATTCGGACTGGTTTGGGGGAGAGAGAGGGGGGGGATCACAGATTCAAAGGATTAGGAAGACGAGTGCACATGAAATATCTATAGAAAAGGCAGGCAACAGAACGCCTATGAGACAGAGTGTAGAGACTTTAAAAGAGATGGGCCAACAAGTAACTTAACTGTCTTTTTTTGAATAGTTTAGAAGCCTGAGAGGGAGAGAGACTGTGGGGGGGGGAGTCCAGATTTGGGAACAATATTCCATGGTAGGGCAGATTTGAGTTTGGACAGAGAAATTAGCTGTAGAGAAGAAAAGTAACGTCGAGAGCGAAAGAGAAAACCCCAGTTTTTTTTACATGCAGATGAAGCAATATCAGTGATGTGCATATGCCTAGAGAGATTAGAAGTAGGTTACCCTTAATAGAGATATGTGATCGTGTCTAGAAATCTGAGTGTCTTCGAAAATAAGCATAGGAGCAGAAGAATCCGTTCTGCGAGATACAAGACAAGGCTGACTGAATTTTAGAAGGATTCAAATTAACAAAGTTACCTTTGCCTTATGATTAACATAAGCCAGTATATCACTAGTGGATCAACAGTAAGTAAATCTATATTGGCAATCATTGATCAGATGGAAGGTTTCAAGATAGTTTAGGAGTTGGAGAAGAATGAAAAAGGGTAGAATGTTGAACGAAGGAAAAACGCCAGTGAAATCAGAGGTGTAAAAGTGCATCACAGAACAGGAGTAAACTGAGGATCACAGGTTTTGAGAACAAGTGGAGAAATGCCATCAGGACAAGGATCTTTCCTGGCATCAAGAATGTCCAAAATAGTAGGAGATGGTTTACCAAGATTATTAATACAAGAGTTAGAAGAAAGGTAGGATGCAAGCATGTCGGCTTTATCTTTACCTGAGGTGGCAACAGAACCATCAGTTTTTTTTTTAACAAAGGTGGGAGTAGAGATGGGCAAAAGTTGCAGCCAAGAGCTTTGGCAAGAGACCAAAATGCTCGCGTTTGAACAAGAAGCAAATGTTCTAATCTTAGACTGTTTAAAATCTGGTTTCGGCTGATTAATAACTGCATTACTGCTTTTGGTGTAGGAAGAAAATGAACCTGGAGATTTGGATGCAAGCAATATGAAATCTTCTTATCTTGAACAGCCTCAGTACATTTATTGGAAAACCAATAAAGGACGATATTTTAAGGTAGTGTGGAATAAAAGATTTCATCCCTACAAGAATACATGTGGACATGTGTATATGTAAGGGCGGCACCTAGAACGTTTGTTCAACTCCGCCTCGTATCTCTGTGAAGAACAGTATCACTACAATTGGGCCAGATGTGTGTGACGTCGGTTTGTGTGTATTATGTGTGTGTTCTGTTGTTCTGTTCTGGCCGCTTGGCTACCCAGAAGCATCAGTCACCTGGACAGATGATTCTGGGTACTCGCCCACACCACGGGAAGGTGGGCCAGTCCCAATAAAACACGTACCGTCTCTAAAGAGACTCTGACCCGCCTGTTGTTGTCAGCAGGTGGGCCAGGAACCTCTGGGGGGCCCATTCCAGAGGAAAGAGAGGAGAAATAAAAAAAAAATAATAATAAATAAATAAAAAAACTACCCATGGTGCAGGTTATAAAAAAAAAAAATAATAATAATAATAAAAATAAAAAATAATAAAAAGCTAGTGGTGCATGCAGGTAATATATTATAATATTATAATAATAAAGTGATATATTTATGTATGAGAAATAAAAATAAAATAAAAATTGATAGTGTGGCAAATTGAGGAAAAAAAACGACAATAATTATATTAATATTAATAATAAAATAAAAAAAAATAAAATAAAACAATAATAAAAAATAAATAAAAATAAAATAAAACAATAATAAAAAATAAATAAAAATAAAAATAATAAAAATTAAAATAAATAAAATAAAAAATAAAATATATAGAGAAAAAAAAATAAAAATAATAAATAAAATAAATAAATAAATAAAAAAAAGTAAATAAATAAAAAAAAGTAAATAAATAAAAAAATAATATTAAATAATAATTAAAATTAAATAAAAATTTGAATTTAGCCTTTAGCCTTAAAAATTTGAATTTAGCCTTCCCCTTCACAAGTGTACATAAACTAACACGATCTGAGCAAACATTGATATCAGAAGATTTAAAACAGTAATCCAACCAAGGAAAAAAAGAACAGAAATCTCGCAGGTCACTCTTTTTACATTCTTGCAATGCCAAACAACACGAGGCTAAGAATTGCCAAGAGAAGCTCCATTGGAGAAGAGCCCATCGCTAAGTTGTGATCGGAGGTGCCTAGAGGACCACTCACCTCAACTGTGTACTTTGAAGGGTTCTTCATGAGAAAAACATCAAGTGTTGGCTGTGTGGTTAGGATTGTTTGATATTCTGGTAGGCAAATGAAAATCTGTGCGAGGTCATTAGTAATTGCAAAAGCCCTAGCATCTCGACCAGCTGGAACTGTAAACATTAAAATCACAGAGAAAAATTACCCCACTGCTAGGAAAGTTGGACTGAAGAAAGTCGAGCTTCAAAGAGGTTCAAATGATTAGTGGAATTCGGCGATCGTCAGAGCCAACAGATGAATTTGAAGGGTTGATTTAGTGAAATTTTAAGAGAGAGAAGAACGAATAGAGGAGATTCCATAATAAGTCTCTGATACAAACCACACAACTGCCCTAGGAAGGGCGAAATCCCGCCCTTCCTAGGGCAGACAAAGATTGCAATGATCAACCTCCATGGGACTAGGGACATACACAGTTGTGGCCCACCTCCTCGTGGTGTAGACGGGCACCGAGTAGGCTCTCCAGGAGATTCTGGCCTTCCCAGTGGCAAAGTGGTCAGAAACAACTAAACAACATACAGAATACACACAACACTACACACGTTTCTGGCCATTCTATGGAGTCTTGTATCTTCACAGAGCACAATGGCCGAGCTGAACTAATGTTCCGGAGCCACTATACAGAAGATATTATACTGTATTATATTAGTCTCTGACAGGGAATATTAAAGCGGATATATGCACAAATACCACTTTTGAAGCGAAAGGATTCGTTCAGTGTATAATTCGGACGACTGAGATGAGTAGTGGTTGAGTCAACCGATAATTGGGACTGTTAGAAAAAGTAAGTGGAGCTTAGTAGACTGTAAGTGGAAATGGACATTACTGAGAACACGTATATTTGTGAAAAGAAGGAGGCAGTGTAGATCTTTTCGCGGATAAGTTTGTTCTATTAGATTGACTATTCATGGTGTATTCAGTAGTAAAGAAAAGGTATGTGGGGGGAGGGAGGGAAAGGAGACATGTTCTACGAGGTAATGAAATTTCGGGACATGGTGCAGCAAGAATATATCCAGCGCCTTGAAATAACGTGGCCACGACAATGCCCCCCTCCCATACACACTACTTGAACTCCCTCTAGTTATTATCTGGCAGAGCGAGATTATATACTAGCTGATCCATCCGGATCAGCTAATGTATAATCTTTGGTCTGGTGGAATATCCAGCTGCCAGCCTGCGAACACCGTTTTAGAGCTGTACCCTTGAAATGTAAGGAAGACTTGATCTCACCACAATGCCTATCATATCAAAACACATCAATCATAACTGTATGATGGAAGAGATGGGGGATTCCCGGAGCTTTGCTCTGGTGACTAAACATAGGTTTTACCACTTCAAGCCTCCAATAAGTATATTGGTAGACTGCACCAATTGATGAGTCATCTACCACCCAGAGTTGCCTGTTAACACAGAGATGGCGGAATTCCTCTGTGGACGCCAAACCCTAACTCCTACTTACTTTGGTTTACGCCTGAGCGGTCATCTCCAGTATGCTGGGTGCCGTATTTCGAGATTTGCACCGGGGATTAGACTCAGGGCTACTAACACTCCCATCACCGTGAAGGTGCAAGCAGAGGATTTGGTTGCCGCAGAACGATCGGACTTCAAAATTCGGTCGACTTGACTGAAGTGTCGTCAGAATATCCGTTCTATCAGCGTTTTAGACTTCCAGGTTTGAAACCTTAGCTTGTTATATCTGAAAGAATGTCTGTGCGTTTTTTTTTTTTTTTTTCTTTCTTCGGCTGATGCTGCATAAGCTTGCTTCCTTTCATCATTTTACCACTATGAATACTTCGAAAAATTCATCATATGAGCTAATTACATGCGACTAAAAATAATTCTGGATTGCATTTACCGGCATGGCTCAATATGTATGCTCGAAATTAGCACCTGTTTTTCCAATATGATAAAGCTGGCACTACAGTCGAAACCCACCATGCAGTCGACAACAAACATGCTGCTACCTATACGGTTGTTAGCAGAAGGCTGATCTTATCCTTGTTAAGACAACCAAAGGCGCGTCCTATCAAACAAAGGCGTTCTTGTAGGTATCACGAACAGTGGGAGGTTATTGCTACGAAATATTCCTGACAGCCGCCTGACGAGTCCTACAAAGACACAAAATCGCTTTTGTGCGCAAACGCCTTTTGAAAAGATGCAGAAATAACTAAAACAATCGGCATTTTTTTCCCTTTCAAGCAACCCCGCTGATAACGCATAGCTCGTACCAGCTGACCTAGCATGAAATGGTTACCACGCACCATGAAACTGGGCACAGAACCTCTTCACGGCAAGCAGCCAAGGCAAGAATACACCCGAATGTTCAAACGCAAATAAAGATAAACCGAAACACACAAAGCGATATCTGGAAGACGGCCAGTTAGACGGGTACCATTAAAATGCTCGTGATAAATATTTCGGCTGCACTAAATCACAATCTGAAGTTTAGTAAAAGCCGGAAACTTGGTTGCTCTGTCCATTCCTAAAAGAACTATGCGATGTGCCCTGATTAACGAATACAATTCTTTACACTCCAAAAAGTTTTTGTACGTTCCTTAAAAGGAAAGAAATATCATTTATCACTGTTGCTACTTAAACTTTTCATTGTAATACAGTATTATACAGTGGAGGGGGGAGATAGGAAATCTTGCGGGTTGGGACAGAATTTCTAGTTTCGTCTTCTGATTCCGAGTAAATGCCGAACAAGTTTCTTGAATTTAAATAAATAATACTATAATCGCTACTCATATGACATTGGCATATATAAGTTCCAATTACGTTCTAGATGCCATTAGGTAAGTATCAATCAGTTAAAAGAGAGCATCATAAATATACACTAATGTAAATCAAACAATATTTTACGGACACAGTTTCGCAAGGTACTTTTTCAGACTGTCAGAGTGAAAGAGTACAACATACATTTACTTATTACCCATTAAGTGTAATAGAAATCATTCAATATCCAATAAAAAATAAAATTAAATACAAATCTTGTAGCACAAATGCCAGTTACTTTGTAACATTTGATTTAGTGAAGAACAATATTTTAATTAAATAAACGTTTCAAGGGTAATTATACACTGTCTTACTCAGAGTCCATATATGAGCTGTTTCGCTAAAACGGCTGTCTTCCACAAGATATGGGAAGCAGTAACCCCAGAGTAACGTATCAACTGTGCGGTACTACACTGACAGTGGTAGAGAGTGAAAAGGACCTGGGTGTAATTGTGCAGGCAGATATGAAGTTTTCTAGCAATGCAGACGGTCTGCAAGAGTAGTTCATGGTGTCTTGTCAATGATATACAGGAATTTTTCTAGCAGGGATAAGGAGGTGATTACCCCCTTGTATGGTGTCTTGTCAATGATATATAAGGCAATGGTCAGGCCAAACCATGAGTACTGTATACAGGTCTGGAGGCCTCATTTTAAGAAGGATGTAGAGCTGTTGGAACGAGTACAGAGAAGGGCAACAAGATTAGTGAACGGAAGAAAGGCTTAAGTTTTGCAAATTACAGTGTCTGGAGACTAGGCACCTGCGAGGTTGTTTGTTTGTTATTTGGTTTTTAGGAGCATTAGCAACTAAGGCCATATTGCTCCGGTCATTCGCTGACCTTTCCGCATCCTCCGTATTTGGTGGTCACGGGCTTGAACCCTGGTCTAATCAAGAAGTGTGTGCTACACACTGCTGCTCCTGCCCACCTGCGAGGTGATCTGATTGAGGTGTATAAAGCCTTGAATGGTTTGATCATGCTCGATGCTGATGGGATTCTTCCTCTTGCTCAGAATAGTCGCCTGAGAGGGAATAAATTCAAATTGAGGAAAGACAGTTGTAGGATAGATGTGCCGATGTTTGCCTTTAGCCAGCAGGTAGCTGATTACCGGAACAAACTTCCATCTGTCATTGTAGAAGTTGATAGCTTAAACAGATTCAAGGCAGAACTAGACAAATATTTGGAGCGAGTGAATGGGTGAAATGAGAAGGGTGTGTGTGTTTTTTTTTTTGATAATACTATATAAGCTTGCTTTCTTGCATCATGTGTCCTTGCTAATGCTAAAGACACCCACTTTCTTCTTTTTTATTTAATATGTGCACTATCGGGTTTTGCTGTAGTTCGACTACGCAAGCCTTCTAATAGATCTTCTTCACTCACAAAGAGTGCTAAAATGTTGCTCGAATTCCCTCCTCCCCTTTTTCCTTAAAAAAAAAAAAACCACTTAAGGTTATCGATATGCTTGAGGCTAACCTGCATTTACGTAATATGTAGCATTTTTATAAATACTAAAGTATTTATTATAACGCATGCCATAAAGTAACCGTTTAAAATCTCATGAGAATCGCAAATTTTTTTCCTATGGGAAGTAGGGAGAGGAGAACATTTTAAGCGGAAAAATCTTTTTTATAGATTTGAAACTTCCTAAAAGAAGTGGTTATCCGTCATTAATAAACTACAGATACTTCTTTTTATAAGCACAGAGTCACCACTGCTAAAAATAACGGACCAGGATTCACTGATCCCACGTCTGACCTAATAGCATCCAAATCTTATAGATACGTGTAGAAAAACTGAAAATTGGCCATTGCATCCAAGGTATAAAATGTCAATTATACTTAATTCAACTATTTGCACCAAAGGAGTTGTAATAAATAAGCTCGAACTCCTCTCACTAAATTTTAGGGTTCTAAGCGGCTGGTGTAAAGATGTATCCTCACTGGACACATCTTTATACACCAAGAGTAATTTCAGAACATTATATATATGCTTGATATATTAAAAAACTACTTTTATCACGCTTTCATAAATGTCTGTATCTTAGTTGTGCAGGTGCAGCTCAATACAGTGAAGTACGAAAAAAAAAGAAGAGATTTAAAGCAGCCAACCAAAAGTAAAACACGGAAGTCAGCACTGGGTCATCAAATTTTTGATAAAAGAAGAGGACGGACCAAAAGTTATTCATGAAAGCTGTACGTGGAGATGCTGCACATTCTGAATATCATCCCTCTATTTCTATTTTAAATTACTAATAAGTTGGATAAATAAACCGCCATTACTACCAATTAATTAAACCACTGTCTTCCCTTTAAGTACTACTAAAATAATTCGCAATGACTTTTTGTACATACTATGAACATCTTATCAACGTGCGCACATTGGTAGCGCACACACTAATCAATCGTAGCTACTTACACTACAGTATTAAAAATTGGCCCGACTTAAAACAGGTTTATACCAACAGTTCTCAGCTTGCAGAATCCCTTTGTGCAAGAGCGAACCAAAACAGGCAGGTTAGAGGAAATAAAGCGAAATTTTTTCTAAACTCATTGTCTTCCTGTGATAGCCTTACGAAAAGAAAACCGCTAAGATTTTCTCCCTAATCGCTAAGTTCCCAAACTGGTCTGGCGAAACCACGTCCGACTCATAATCAACAGTGCGCAAATAATCAGCAGTAATCACGAAGAGCGTGGATGCCATCCTTAACCCACATTTTCCTCATTTGGAAGACGGCAGTAGCAACTCGGGGCTCTCGAGCATTGAGCGATCGTATCGTGGGAGAGGAAGACAATGCCGAGGAAACTAATCACAAACTGTCTGCAAGTGTCGGGTAATGTCCCCAGGAAGTGTCGCAAAAAGCAAAGCAAATAGCGCTGTAGAAACTAATCCCAAAACGTTGGTCCTCCAACTTGTCTTCTGGACATGGTGTTGAAATTAATGTCTGCCATCGTAAATAATAAGATGCTAATCTTGGACTCCTCTAGAGAGAGCAGTGAAGCGAAAACTGGCAGTTGTAACCCCGCAGAAGAATTATGACAAAAAATAAATAAAATAATAATAAATAAAATAAAATAACATATGAAAACGAATCTTCTGTATTTAGAATACCTAAGTTCTATACAAATTGTAAGCACTGATGGGCATAATTGAGAAGTCATAATCGATTATTTCATTCGAAGTGGATTTAGTATGCTTTTTACGTGTTCGAAAATAGCCTGTTGACTTCAGTGTCCATCCACAAGTAACAACTCGATTCCTAATGATCGGATGTTTATGAAATTTTATAGTTTGATCTTTTAGAAGGATCTGTCGTGTCATTCCAAATTTCATCAAAATCGGACCAATAGAAATTCGACAATTCCTTTTTGGAAAATTTTTAGTTAGTAATAGTAATAGTGGCATGTGATGCAAGAAAGCAAATGTATGAGCTTATGCAGCATCAGCCAAAAAAAAAAAAAAAAAAATCACACCATTCCCTCCAAATGCCTGTCCAGTTCCTCCTTAAATTTATTCAACCTATCAACTTCCACAACGACAGATGTGGAAGTTGATAGTTTATCTCTCTCTAACATAAACGGAAGTATAGTGTGATTTTTTTTTTTTATTCACCATACTATGTTATTCATCTGAAGACCATAAAATATTGTTCAGAAACAGAAATTAACACTTAGGTATATTTAGCAGTGTTTGAAAATTCATGCCCTATCATGTTCAATGTGGCATGCATCCACGTTTATCAATAATGTGTCGCAGTAAGAATGTGAAGTGAAAAGAACATGCCGACACAAAAAATATTTCACCTTCAATCGTTTTCTTCAGAGCAGGAATGGCTTGTGGATTTTTCTGAAATACTGTGCCTTTCAGATAACCCCAGAAGTAAAAATCACATGGGTTTAAATCAGATGCCATTGCAGACTATGTCAGTCCTTTGCCATACACCTCAGGATTGCGGTTAGAAACCATCCTGTTGTCAAAAATTTCATCCAGGAATTCTGCACTATGGGACCTCGCACCGCCCTGTTGAAACTAGTTGTCATCTACGTCAATGCCATAGTCATACAAAACAAGTTAGTGAATGTAAACGCACAGCGTACATTTCAAGTGCGTTAACCAATAGTAAATAATTCATGAGTTACAAAATAAATGAATAAATAATAAAGAATAACAAAAGAAACGATTTTTATTCACGAACCGAGAGCAGTTCGTTTCTGTTCATCCGCCATACTGCCCACTCATTTCTCCAATCAGTGCTCAGCTGCAATATAACGGCATGCGGATAGTCTGTGTGATATGTACGAAAAAAGAACTGCTAGATCTCTATTGGTTAGATTTTAACGAAATTTGGGAACGTGCGACAAATCGTTTTAAAAGATGTGAATATAAATTTTCACTGAAATCCATCCACTGAGAGGTGAGCAATTACATGTGGACGGGTGGACAGAGAAATTCGAATTGCTAGATTTCTATTGGCCCGATTTTAATAACATTTGGGATGGCTCGACAAGTCTATCTAAAAGGGCCAAGTAAAAAAAATTTCATCAAAATCCATCCACTGGGAGTTAAATCATTACATGCGGAAAGATGGGCAAAGAAATAATTATTGTGGGATATCTATTATTCCAATTTTAATGAAATTTGGGGTGATTCGACAAATTTTTCTAAAACAGCGAAATATAAAATTTTATGAAAATCCATCCAATAGGAGTCGAGTTATTGCATGCGGACGGGCAGACAGACGGACCGACGGATATGGCGAAGACAGGCGCTTTACGAAATATGCTAATGAACTTAAAAAGGCACAAATTGTCCGTAATGACACTGAGGAAAAAATACTTGTGATGTTTCAATCTAAAAACACTGGCCAAAAAATGCCAAATGCAGAGAGTGCACCCACACAGTGTCCATGTATGCATGTCATGGACTGTCAACAATAACGTTTGTATTCTCTAGAGCCCAAAACCTTGCATTTTGCTTATTCTTATACTCTTCTATATGACAACGCGCTTCATTCAGAAAACCAAACTTTGTTTATAACGTCAGGTTCTAGTACACCGAATTCACAGTAAACTTTTTTCGCTCTGTTACTGGCAAGAATTTTCAAAGGATATGCAGAGAAGTTACTTCGATAAATCTTTCTTACTGTGCTGTAATACATTTTCGTCTGTTCTGAAAGTTTACACAAACTTTTCTTTGGGTTCACACCAAGATTTCCTGATCCCACGTTCTTAATGACGGTCGGCCTGAATGACTTTTCCTTTCGTCTAAAACACTGCCTGTTCTTGCAAATTAATTCATTAACCTTAACACTGATTTGTTGGTCCATCACGAAGTGGTTGTCGATATCTTCTTTCAGAAGAAACAACTCAATTCCCACTTCTGTAGTGTTCCTTAAGCAATAAACACTTTTTTCTCAATGCTGTACGCTGCCATTTTTTTCACGTCAGCTGGAGAGATGAATAAAAATATCACCGTGTATATTTCGGATGGTTGGGAATTACTCAATACGGAAAGGTCAGATCGACACAAAATTTTCCGGGTATGTTCTGTTAGTTCCTGGGAAGGTTTGAAGGTCATTCACGACAGCCTCCGTTCCTCCCCCAACAGAAATCTATATCACTTTGGATGTTCATCATTTACTCTAGAAGGAAAAGACAGACCGAAACCAAAATTTACAGCGTGTTTCACTGGTTCCGGGAAGCATTTAAGACCAATCATGATTCCACAAAAACGCATCAAGTGATGACGTTTTGATAAACTTTCCTTGAGCACAATATACGCACGTTATATTCGAACGCAGCGCAATGTGCACATTACCCAACTTGATTAAATTCAATCTCATATCGAAAGACCGTACTAAGAAGTATGATGGCAAATTTCACTAAAGGAAATTTGCAAGCAGATTAGCTGAAGTGTGAGGTGACCAGATGTAAAAGGTTTGGAACTACTACCCGGTGCTGGAACTTTTGAGGTCGTGTCCCTCTTTTCATTCCTGTATTGCTCACTTCCCCCCTCCCTACTAAACTTTTATCAGATGATGATATAACCAAGTTCACACTTGCAAGAAAACAAGAATGTCAGACGTCAGCAATGAAAGTTTGATTGACCGAATTCTTGCATGCATACGTAAAGTTTGGTGATTCTAATCCATTTCAGACTAAAAAAACTCCATAATTTCGAGAAAATTTAGTGTAATGTAGGGTGCCCCCTGAACGCTAGTTCCACTCCGCCATAATAATTCAGAGAAAAGGAACTGCCACACGCTTCAAAACAAAGGTTGAAATTTTCTGTTGAGAAGTATTCAAGTCATCCTAACAGTTACTTCGGCGGTGTCACCATTGAATAAACTGTGTTAAAAAAAAAAGAAGCCTCAAGAAGAAAATCTCTACCCCTCCTGAGATCAACCAGCTTGGCTTTACGATGCAAAACACACCCACACAATATACACAATTTACAGACACTGAAGCCTCACTCAGACCTAAGTTTCCCTCGTAGCTTATCTAAACCACTCCAGCACAATTTGCAGTTTTACACTTTTCTCGTACTTACACAGCCTTATACTTTTCTTCAGAGCTTGTAAAACTTACAAGCTCTCTGAAGTTTAGAGCCGCGGAACAAGAGTATTAAGACTGCTGATAACTCTTCTTTGTCTGGCAGCCGATAATGCATTTCTTCTCAAATACTGGTATTCGCTTCCCTTGACAATTCCATCAGTAGTTAGGATAAGGTAGCAATATTCGCTGTTTTACTCTTATCAGAAAGCGAAAATGTCATGAATTTGGATTAAAGAAACTAAGGGCCATCCACACGGGACACAATTTGCTCCATAAATATATCAGTAATGCGTGCTGTAACTAGGATTACCAATTGGTTGGTTTTGGCCGTCTTAAAGGCCCCCTCCCCTTTTATCATTTTTTTAAAAATCACAATTTAAAACTACAGGTAGTGGGGGGGACATCAGGGTTTGCACTGAACAGCGGCGTCTACGTGCCATGATGAAAGCATGACACATGCAAATGACATTCCAGCATGCTTAGCGTCATGTCTGTATAGGCAAACCCTACCTAACAGTATGTAATTATTGGTACCATGTCGTCCAGGATGTTATAAAATGTAGAGATGCGATTCTTGTAAAGTTTGCCGGTAAAATATAAGGGCCAACAAGGTTGTTTTCAAGAGTACCACACCAAGCATTAAACGAAATGGTATGCTGGTAACTAGTACTGACAGTCGTATGTGGGTTTTCTTTGGCCTGTGTGCTTCGAGTTGTGAATTCCATTTCTTGTAAAACATGATTCATTTGCAATCAGAACATGGTTGAGAAATTGATGATCACAAGGTGTTCCGGGGATAAAGCTTTTATTCGTATCTCTGACAACAATTCTTGTACAGGCGTACTGTGTGAAATGGATACACTTGCTATTCATGTAATGTTCTCCATACGCTTTCAGTTGAAACATTTACGAGACCTGACAATCTTCTGGTTCTTGTGGTAGTAGATACTTCCACAGCACCAAGTATTTTCTCTTTAACATTTGTTGAGCGTAGAAATCTCACTTTACCAGTGTTTACTTGTAATGGTTTAAGCGTATATGCTTCTCTAAGTCGCCTTTCCACAGCGCAAATTTTAACGATTTGGTATTCGTCCAGTTGAAAATTTATGGTCGTATCTGTGAACTGCAGTTACAGAATTCTTATAAACCTCAGCATAAATTAAAACCATACCGTTAACAAGGCAAAAGAGTAAAGAGATTTGTAGTGTCTCTCATAATATCAGTTTAACAAATGCTGTACTGTAAACAACGAGGCCTTTGTTGTGGAACCTGAAAATAATAAACACGTTGACACTGCTAGTAACATCTCAGAAACAGATTTAAGATATACAAGGTGTGACAAAAAAGTTCCCGGACTGGTGTAATGAAAAGAACACAAAGCGAAGAAGCTCAAAAGTGGTTTTTATTTTCGCTTAAAAGTATTCAAGACCTGATTAAATGCATTTATTACACAGTTCTAAGAGTTTTTGAAACGGAGTCAGCGAAGGCGTTCAAAGAGATGAAGTTCACTCTGGCAGTTAGGTTTTTCTTTATGTCCCCAACATCTTGAAATCTCTTTCCTCTGAGGCCAGTTATCACCTTGGGAAAGAAGTCCGTTGGTGCTAGATCGGGAGAGCAGGATGGATGGTTGATAGGTATAATGTCATGTTTCGTCAGAAATATATTCACAACAAGTGGGAATGGGCGGGGGCATTGTCTTGCAACAAGAACTAGCTGCTTTTCTCTCGAAACAGCATTGACTACCTCTCCTCTTCAGGTATAAATTCCTTATAAATCACACCCTGTTTGTCGAAAAACACGATCAACATCATCCTGATCCTGGACTTCTGAAAACGATTTGGGGGGGGGGTAATAATTTTGAAGTAAACTGCATGCTCTGATGCTTCGTCACTGGATCACACTGAAACACCCAACACTTATGTCCAGCGACAATAAGGTTGAGGAAATTTGTATTGTCTTGATAAGTCTGGAAGAGGTGCACGCATGATAACGCTCTTCGTTGCTTCTGTTCATCCATGAAGCTGTGTGGCACAAATTTAGCCCAGACCTTCCTCTTCCCTAAATCTTCATGCAGAATTTAACAAATCGTCCCCTTAATCGTATCCAAGACATCATCCATCGTTCTGAGGATAAAACGACGATCTTTTGACACAATCTGCCGAATTTTTGCAACTCTGTTCTCATTTCGAGGGGGTTAATGGATGTCTACTTTTTGGATCATCGCGGGCATCTTCACGTCCGTCTTTGAACCGCTTATACCATTCAAACACAATGGTACGACTTAATGTTTCATCACAATAAAGTTTTTAACATTTCATACGTTTCTGTTCAGATTTTCCCAGTTTAAAGCAAAATTTGATATTCGTTCGTTGCTCTATTGCAAAATCGTGACACGGAATGTTAACGCTTCCAACGAAATTGGTCGTTACTTGCACCTGTCGGCCTACTGGCCAATCTCTGTATCACCATCTGTTGGAGGAAGTTGGAACTACAACAAACCACTTCCGTTTATTTTCAAACTCATCGAACATGACGGCAACAGCACCAGTCCGGGAACTTTATTGCCACATCTCGTATATTTAAAGGAAGTTCCCCCCCCCTTATTTTTTGCTGTACAATATGATCCTACATCTGTTTCCTGCAATTCTGAAACCATGTATATATATATCAAAAATTCACTTTGCTTGAAGTGGTGAAACCCATGTTTAGTCTCTAGAGCAGTTTCTGGCATCCCCCTTCCCCATACTTCTCCTTCAACCCATGCACGGTACTAAGTACTATAGGTTTTGATACCTTTCGTGTTTGGTGGGGTTTTCATTAAAAAAAAAAAAAAAAAAAACTGTGGTTCCCCCCCCCCCCCCCCCAACACCCCTCAGCCATTGCAATGGACACAAAAATGTTTACATCACCCAATAATGCCCACTACATAAGGTTGAGAGCAGGGATGTGCTTCTACCAGACTACTCGCCTTGCACCAGCCCTTTAGCGACTCGCCGCTGAATACACCACTAAAATGACATAAAATTGGTAATTGGTTTCATTCAGTCAGCTTTGGAAGAGAAAGAAACGGGTTTAGTTCAAGTGGTAATTCCGGTTGCAAAGCAAACAGAATGACAGTACAATGTTTTCCCCGGGACATCAATTATTTATTATAACGGCTGACTGGTCGAGTGAAATGTCACTGCTGACAGACAGATACCAGAAGCAAAGAGAAATCTCTTCAAATTAAATACCGACAACTCTGGAATCTTAAACGAAACCGACTTAACCAAATATGTAGTACAAAATGATACACAATATCAATAACTGGAAACAGCAATAGATTTCAAATAGTGTCAACGAATGGATGCAACATAACTTAAAGTGACCACCAAATCGATAAAATACACTGTATTAACAATGCCAATAACAGTGACGATTGTGTCAGTTGATTTACTATCTTTTAATCACCTATGCTAGGCTGATATAATTTCTGCCTCGATCATACACTTATTCTACGATAAAAACAAAACAAAACAAAAAAGCTATCCGCAGGGCCATCTCATGTCCCACTTTATTACTGTAGACTGAGCATTGCATCATGGATACGCTGGACTCCGCATGCCAGACAGTATAACACTTCAGCAGTGACAGCAGAGGTGATGCCGGGGGCATGTGTATACCCTGCTGGGAGTAAACCTTAAACATCTCCTTTATAACCACATGTCGACTCTTTCTCATTTTATAACCTGTGGCAGATAACAGTTCCTACAAGATTAGTTACCAGTCAGTCAGGTTTGTCACAACCTGGCGGCAGGGAAGGAAAAAAAAAAAAAAAAAGAGGTGCAATGGGTACACCACATTGAGTTTCCATTAGCACTTTTTGTTAAATAAAAAAATATTTTCATCATAACTGTACTTTATAACCACACTGAAGGTTATGAAAGTGTCAGTGACCTTGAAACAGATCAAACAACAATTGATGTTAACTAGTCATTGATAGTAGCAATTTAATATAATTTCAGAGAGTGGCGTGCCTGGCATTAATCTTATACCCAACAATATTAGTTCAAAAATGCAATGAACGGACATAGGTCGTCATTGACGGTGCCTTGAGCTTTCATTGGCTTGTAAATTCAAACGCGGATAATTAAACTTGGTTTTATTTAACATACACACCACTATTAGAAAACCGGATCATGGTAGAATAATATGACAATGATTAACGTGTGTAAATAAATTGATGATCAAAATCATCACAGACAAACATCAGTTCCATGAAGGATTTCGTTAGTCTTTCTCTGGTTCTTGGAGAGATTCAAAGGAGGACTACTAGGCTATTTAACTGCAAGGATCTGATTTCGGACATAACACCCAGCATCTATTCTTCTTGTTAAATCCGTCGAAACCCATCTGTATTCCTAGAGATTCAATTCTGTTTTCCCATTATTAAACATGTTAGTTAATGTACGCAGTGCTTTAATTTCAGACGCGTTAGCAAACAATAACTCAAGATTTATACAAAAAAAAAAAAAAAAAAAAAACACTCGCAAAAAGCAACGACTTTTATGCATGAACCGAGAAAATTTCGTTTCACGGATCCGCCACATTTTTCACTCATTCTTCCAACCAGCGCATGGGAATAAACATAATATCCACTGCTTCATCTACAGTATATGGTATATAAAAGGCATATGAATAGCTTATGTGACATGTATGAAAAAAAAAATAATAATAATAATAATAATATAAATAAATAAATAACTACTGGATTTTTATTGGCCCGATTTTAATGAAATTCAGGAATTTTCGTTCCAAACGAGCCAAATATGAAATTTCATGACGATACATCTACTGAGGGTCGAGCTATTACTTGGGGACGGACGACAAATAAATAATAACTGTAGAATTTCTATTGGTTCGACTTTAATGAAATTTGGGATGACAATCTTTTTAAAAGGCCCAAATATAAACTTCATGGAAATCCATGCACTGGCAATAGAGTTATTACATGCGGACCGAAAAACATGGTGAAGACAATAGGCGCTAACATTATACATATATGCTAACGCGACTTAAAAAAGATAGGAATTAAACATGGAATTTCTATGTGCTTTTACAGTTCGCGACCAGCAGATACAGTATATATCAGATGGACATAACAGGTAATATTTTCTGTAACTGTATTGTGAAACCCCACCACTCAAACAACATTTCTAATGACTGAATTATCGCTAGTCAACCAAGAAAACGTACGTTACTGCCTACCAATGAACATCAAAATTACAAACACATTTGCAACTAATTGTAATGCACGCTTAGTAGATGTAGTCTAGCAAGCCGTTGTATGCAATTTGTTACCGTATACATCTATCTACCTTCAGGAATGCTTTTTGAAAATAAATTATCTTTTATTCGCATTTTAGCATAAAGGTAGGAAATCGTTGTGTGAACAACTCACGTAACGATGTTACTAAATATCTTTAACATGTGGTCAAGAAGAAAATAAAAATTTCCAAGTCAAGGACTGACTTGTTTTTGTTGTATATGTTGGTAGTCCGAGCGGGATTCCACACAATGCTGAATGTTAGGCGCATATAGCCAATTAGAACTGCAATACGGCCGTTTCCATATTTTACGATTACAGAACAAGCGCTAAACTGACGTCATTCTGCATAAAATATGGAAATCCATCGTACCGCGCTTTATCGTTTTCAAAAGAAAGATCCTCCTCAAAGAACCTGTTATCAAATTTCGTATTAATTTCTCTCTGAACTTCTTTTTTCCTTGGGTAACCTACAGGCAGCTCAGTGCAGCGGAAATGCAGGCAGCTCAGTGCAGCGCAAACTACAAATTTAATGAAGAAAGACATTGAGGAATGAAGAGTTATCAAAACAAGACACTTTGAGCGCCTACGAACCTCAATAATCTGTATAGAAAGCTAAATAGTGTCTTCAGAAGATTCTAAAAGAGGAATACCGTACAACAGAATTACCGAGACTCAATTCATTGTGCTAATGACTATCTATGTGATTTTTGCTTGTTATTTACTTTTGTATTTTCTGACATTTTATTCTATGTTACTATCTAATTTTGTTTTGTTGGATTTATGTGTGAGCCACCTCCTCGATATTTTCTGTACAGGGGTGTTTGATGAATAAACTGATAATAATAATGTTCTGGATTAGCGACAAGGTAACTGAGATCACGACGTGTTGTGGAGGATAATGTCATACGTCCACACAGAAGCACGGTACTGCACAGATGGTTTTTGAAAATCCCATCTTAAGTCGAACCACATTTTCCCATTAACAGCAACGAAAAAAAAAAAACTGGTTTACGTGGCCAGATAAATTCCTTTTTATAAAATGATCAATAATATCGTACTCAGACAAAAAATACTGTAAATGTACACTCTGTGAAATTGAAATTTCAGCACCGTGAAGAGGAATATGGAGAGCATACTTAGAGAAATGATAGCCAAGAAGTTAAGGCCAGGTGTCAAATAGCTTCATGTGCGTGGTATTTCCCACCAAGCTTCTTGCGTCTGGTACCGCAGAACATCCGTGGCCTTTGTTGGCTGCGAGTGTCTCTGTAGATGGCGTAAAATCATGGCCTACACGTGCTGGATGGGGGTAGAAATACTGCCATGGCAGGCCAAGAGAGTACGTCCACAACACGAAGACACTCAGAGGAAACCCCTGCGCCATGTGTTCGGGCGTTGTCCTCCTGAAAAATGGCGTCAAGCACCCCCCCCCCCCCAAGTAAAAAAGAGGATAGCAACTGGGTTCCAGAATCTTGACAACATAGCGGCAAACAGACTGCTGTTGAAAAACACCAAAGACGACCGACTACCAAAACTGATCGTCTCCTACATTATAACACCAGCAGAGCGTAGAGTATGACGTTCAACAATGGCTCTAGGATCATTGCCTTCACCACGTCGTCGCCACACGTGTATGTGACGATCATCGGTCCCCAAGCAGCAGTGGGATTCATCGCTTTAGACCACTCGACGGCATTCCAGAAGCTATTGACAATCGGCATTGGTCAGGGATAATCGACGGAACGGCAGGTACCCTTCTGCCAGTCAGCGTGCAATGGTTCGACGGATAAGACGATCCTCCGGTTTTGTAGTTCGTCGTGCTCTACTGCACATCAGAAGTCGTACCTTCCCGCAACCACTGTCGCTAACACCTGTGCACTGTGTTATTGTCAAGGCCCACAAGTTCTGACACAAGACGGAGCGACAATGTAGCCTCTTGATGGCCAACAATCCCCCTTCTGTTGAAGTCTGAGTTGCTGATATCGGTGTCGAGTGTGACGTCTCGGCATTCTCTACAATCTCCTTGCACTCTGAAATCGCTTCTTGAGAGACAGAAGCCTGTTAACTGAGTCACGCACGCGCTGCTTTGAACTCCACGATCTCAAGTTCATCTTTATATCAACCGAAGCTTCCGCCCGATTGGTCCCGTATTTTAATCATTTGCATATCTCAGCGCAACTCATACGCCTACTGGTTTGCATGCACTTCCGACTTTTGCGCGCTGCAATTTCAATGTCACATAGTGTAACTTATTAACACTAACCTTTTTATTCTAATAGGGATGCAATAATGACAAACAATTTAGAGAACGCAAGCGGCACTACAGGAATGGTGGCGCCTCCGTAGCCAGGTGGGAAGGAGCAGTAGTGCGTAGCATACGCTTCTTGATTAGACCGGGGTTCGAGCCCGCCACCACCAAATACGGAGGATGCGGAAAGGTCAAAGGAATGACCACCGCATATTCCCGGAGCAATATGGCCTTAGTTGCTAATGCTCCTAAAAACCAAAAAATAACAATAACTACAGGAATGACTTGGTCACACAGTGAAAGCCTCCCATGTATACATCACCATTGACTAAGTTCTGGTTTCGTAACCTTCTACATAAGGGCTTACTTTTTTTTTTTTTTTTTGGTAGTTGTTGGCGCATCGGCTTCTGTGGCCATAGTGCACCTCCCAAGGTTTTTGCAGTACTTTGATCCAAGCCCGAGGCGGGATTCGAACCCGCGACCTTTGGGTTGCCAATAAGGGCTTACCGTTAGCTTTACAGTTCGCTGTCTAGTGTGATAAAATGCTACTATGTAAACTCCAGTTAAAAGTGAAATCCCGTTACAACGAACTTCTCAGGGGTACACCAATCATTTCACTGTACCGAAATTTCGTTCTAATGAATATATCGCTCAAAATTATTAAAAAAAAAAAAAAAAAAAGAATCATTACTTGTATAAATAAATTCTGCTACACTTTTCTAATATTTACAAGTACAGTAAAACCCCCGTATCCGCGGGGGATACGTTCCAAGACCTACCGTGGATGGCTGAAACTGAGGATATAAGCGAACACCTGCTGACCCCATATATAACGTGTTTTTTGATTTTCTTGTACATACATATAAAGTTTAATTGATAAATTAAACACACAGTAAGACATTACCGACATTAATACGGTAATAATAAAGTACAGCAGACTCGGTTTATTTTATTATTATTAGCTATATGGTGCAAGGAAGCCTGAGGCTTATGCTGCCCAAGCCAAAAACAAAACAATTACCCTGAGAGAGAGAGAGAGAAAATCACCAAGAAAGATGATATCCAGCTCAGGACATATACAGTATCTATCTTTTTTTTTTTTTTTTTCAGAAATCGCGAAAATGATGGGCAAACGCGCACGAGTTGTGCTTTCAAATTATTCAAGTTTGAAAACGGTGAATCCGTTAAATCTCTAAAGAACCATCCATTATAATGTTGGTGATTAAACCATACGCGACATTGTAAAAAATAAAGGGAAGCATCGTATTGGATACGCGAGTAGTACGTGTTAAGTTTTTTCGTTTTTTTTTTTTTTTTTTTCCGTGGTTAACCGCGGGTAACTGAATCAGCGGATACGGGGGCACATATGTAGCTATTTCGGCTATATGATACATAAATATCGACTTTAATAATAAATAAATAAAATGACAAAATACCTGTACTAAAAAAAAAAAAAAAACCCAACAATAACACCCGAGTGTCGTTTTGAAAGTTTTTTTTTTTTTTTTTTTAAATAAGAAATGACATACATTAGAGAAAATTTCATTAAAACAGTATTCGTTGCAATGGAATTTTAATGTAACTGAATTAAAATGCAGATTTTACTGTAATACGCCGCTTTCTCTGATACTCAAATAAGTCTGTAGAGTAGTTATAATGAATTCAAAATTATAAGTCAGGATTTACTGTAGGGCTATTCACTGATTCCATTAGAATGCCGCAAGGTAAAAATTGACACAACAGGTGGAGAAGCATTAATAGGGTGGTAATTCCGGATTGTTTACTTCTAACCCAACCAACCGGCGGGGTCATTGCGTGAATGCAAGAGTCCTTCGTATATGATGCCCATGATTTATGGTTCTATAATTAATTTTTAACAGAAACTGCAACTATAATATCCCCAGAATTACAAATTCAACTAATTAGATTATCTGGTTGCTTATTATTAAGAGATAGGGACGAACATTATTCATACCTGGCTATGAACGTCACGACTACAGTTTCTGAGAACAATTTCAATTTAAATAAACATGTATAACGGACACAAGCAGTGAAGGCAACGTATCTTCTAACAGGAAAACCATTCAACCAGTGGAGAAGTTACCATGCTGCCAGGTGGGTCTCATAACGTTTGGTGCGAATAGTCGTTAAAAACGTATGGGGAACCTGTTTGTGAATTTCTCGGGGAGGGAAAAATTTCTAGTTTCGCCATTGGTTTCTACCTCAGGATGCCAGTACTAAACTGTGCGAAAAGTAATTGAATGCATTTATACACATACAGTACTTGCCGACTCTCTCTCTCTTTTTTTTTTTTTTTGCTACAATTTGCATTCACTCGGCACACTGACTAACTGCAAAAATTTACAGAGCAAATATGTCCGTTCTCTGATTTCAAAAAATATTGGCATCACCGATTTTATTTTCAAAACTACGAATTGGAAAATTTTAATATCTTACTTCAAGACTGATTCAATTCCCGACTTCTGCGTGAGATTACGAGGTATCAAAGGGATCTTCAAAAGTAGCTCCCCCCCACCACTCTCCGATTATATGTAAGCGTCCCAACGGTCCAGCCCCTTCCGAAAGCATCGCTAGAAAGTCTTCAACAGAATTCTTATGGATGAGCCAAGATCAGATGAATATAGAGAGTAGGGTACTGCAGGAATGATTCTTTTTTTAGACAAAAAATTTTTGGAGAGTGTGGTGTTTGCAGGAGCATTGTCATGGAAGAAGAATCATTCACTATTTTCAAACAGTGGTGGCGTTCTCTCCTACAATCGGAACAAAACCTCCTCTTTATAACAGGTTTCAGCAGTGAACGTTTTGGTCAGCAACATTCAAGTCTGGGAACAAATTTTGCTAGCACTTACATATACCTTTAAATAGTTTTATTTTTATTTAAAATTTTTTAAATTTATTAAAAAAAAATCACGATTTGTATATTTAGTAAACTGATGAAAAAAATCATACAGGCACTTCTCAAACCGAGAATATTCCTTTTCTGCGCATCCGCCATATTTCCTATTCATCCTCAAATCGGCGCACTGCAAAAAACAATATTCAGTGCTCCAACTACAACATACCGTATATGGATAGCCTATACCAGGGGTGGCCAACTTAATCTGTGATGCGATCTACTTTTTTTCTTCAAAATGTGCCGCGATCTATCATCTCAAGAATTTCATTGCACATGGTTAAAAAAGTTAATCAACACATTGAAAAATGTTGTTTATAAATTTTAAAATTAAATACAATTCAAAATTCTTATTTTAAATTCATAGGTATGTAAATTTTTAATTAATGTGAAGTTTGTGTCTTCATGTCATCTGCCAAGCTTTCAAAATCGGGGATTACTGTGATAAGGCAAATCGTAAAGAATTTTCTGTAAGTCCGTAAGAGTACAGTGATTCTTCGTTTTTTTTTTTTTTTTTTTTTGTTAGTTGTTGGCGCATCAGCTTCGACATAATCTACCTCCCAAAGTTTTTGCATTTTACTCTGATCCAAGTCCGAGGCGGGATTCGAACCAGCGACCTTTGGGTTGCCAGGCAGGCCCACTTTACCCACCTGGCTAGCCCGGTCGGCCGATTCTTCGTCTTTGTTTGTCTCTGATGATCTGGCTTTTAGGAAGATATCGTTTCACAATGTAATAATTTCATTTTCAAGTATTTCGAGATAATTGCAGATCTTGAAGAGCACTTTTAATTTCATTTTTGTTCTTAAAATTTTCAAAAAGAGAATCTGTGATTTCTAAAAATGTGTCTTTGATAAATTGACCACCAGAAAATGCTTTGCATTAATTTGCAAGAAGATGACTCACTTTAAATGATGCTTCAGTTGCCGCTTGTAAATTAGGTGTCATGAAGAAATTTTGTTGTGGGA
Organism: Mastigoproctus giganteus; assembly: GCF_048544385.1. Lineage (NCBI taxonomy): Eukaryota > Metazoa > Arthropoda > Arachnida > Uropygi > Thelyphonidae > Mastigoproctus > Mastigoproctus giganteus. Next base: position 20,980,863 of record NC_143575.1, read on the forward strand.
ATAATTTGGATTTAAGTTCTTTTAATTTATTTTTCTAAGGTCACTATTAGGCGGAAAATCCCATTGGTATTTACCATGGAGTGCATTGAAGTGCCTTTCTAAATTTCCTTTTTCGGGTATAGCCACGGAAGCATTGCAAATCAAACAACATTTTTCCTTTATCATTACAAAAAAATATTCTAATTCCCACTCTTGAAGAATATAATACGTTTTACTCTTTTTCGTAGTATTAATTTTAAATCAAAGGGTATTAAATTAACGTATAAGTACTGTCCAGTTATTAATATTAAGTAAGCTAAATAAGAATTCAACGCATACACTATGTTCTCCACAACGTAACTGCATGATTTTTTCACAAGACGGCCGCGCGGCGACAAGAGTAGTCACGTAGTTCATCGGATTTGTAACAGGTGTATGCAGTGGAGCGCATAATAATAATAATATTTAGCTTTTGACTAATATATTTTTTATATATATTTAAAATTCGCCGTGATCGACCGAAATTAGAGCCGCGACCGACTTGTTGGCCACCCCTGGCCTATGCGATATGTATGAAAAAAAGAGAAGAAATAATAATTTCCGCATTTCCACCTGTCCGATTTTAATGAAATTTAAGGTGACCCAACAAATACTGGCAAAAGAGCAAAATATATAATTTCATGAAAATCGGTCCACTGAGAGTCGAGTTGTTCAATGCGAACGGACAGACATGGTGAAGACAATAGGCGCTTTACGCTTATATGTGAAAGTACCTAAAAATGTAATAGTGTTCACCTCTGCGCGTTTATTCAATATTTTTCATTCCAGTAGCGCACGCCTAAGAAGGCTACGTTTAAGATACGTACGCGCTGTCGTACACATAGCAGACGTAATAATAGCCGTGAAGTTGACTGGCCACTTCGATGTCAACTGGACAATTGGCAATTTTCTGGTACCATGTAAGAAGCAGTTGTCGGTGATCTGGGGAACCGACAGCCGTGGCTATATTAGTGGAGGAGACATAGAGCTGTTCTGCAAGAAATGGATCTGAAACGTCACTAGCACACATTAAATACCCCATTTTTCTCTTACCGATTGTGATGTCCCTGCCATTTGTTTGCCAGGGTATAAAATATATAAGGACTGCAGTGGAATAAATAAATTTTCTGTTTATACTCCGAGATGACCACACAGTCAGAGGAGTTCACAAGATCGAAAGAATACAAGAAACAGCACCGTATTTAGCGATCACGAACTTGAACCGAGGTCACCCAAAACACGTGCATTTATGTTTAGTGCTATTAGATGTGCGGTGTCATCGTCCTTCCTGCAAACGTCGATAAATCATGGTATTTTACGATACTTGGCTAATTCATAAACACGGCTCACATTATAAAGTAGTAAATGCTGTCAGCGGTTGCCCAACTGGTCTTTTATTAAGGAGGAACCGCTCATTCTACACCATTTTTTTTTTTTTTTTTTTTTTTTTTGCTAGTTCAGCATAAGCTTCAGGCTTCCTTGAACCATATGGCTAATAATAATAATAATATTTTTTCCCGTCGTTTTTCTTTGTTAAGAACATTTCACAAGAACTTAATCACGACTTCCTTCCAAGACTAAGCACGCTCACGGACACAATTTTCCATAAAATAACACTGACATGGGAAAAGTCCCTATCTTCTGACTGCTTTGGCAAATGCGATGTCCGCTCAACCAACCCAGAAACACTAGTAGCATGACTTACTTGATAACAGTACAATATCAGAATTAATACAACAAAACAAGACGCTGTTTACCTTAAACTGATGGATCGCACAATGTGTTGTTTAAACAACTATTTACGAGGCGCACGTGAGAAATAAAAAATAAAATAAAAAAAAAAAAGAAGAAAAGAAGCAACATCGATCTTAAAATAAAGTTTCCAACTGATGACGGCACGGCAAGTACGATGTTTAGATTGCAGTAAGGCAAAAGGCCACTAGGTGTCAGTATAATTGCACCAAACTGAGTGTATTTTAAGCCATTTTGCAAAATAAAAGGAAGATCAAAGTATCTAACGCTAAAAATGTATATCTCCGATAAAGATTGATAGAAATCTCAATATGAAAGGGTCACAATATTTCTGTCAAACGTTTTAGCAAAATGTTAGTAGCATTCTTATCAAATTACCAGAGACTAACGAGCAGAGCAGAAAAAGCCAACTATTTGTTAATATTCATTTTATATTTATAAAAAAAAAAAAAAAAAAAAACTGATTCATCGGTTCTAACTGGTAATAAAAGCTTATTTCAACAACTTGTTTTTCCTCTTATATTTTGCATAAACAATATTCCGAAATTCTCGAGTTTTTGTCAAATTTATTAAAAGTATAACAGTTTTTAATTTTAATAGAACTGTATGTGCAGTAGACATCAGGTTAAAAAAAATGGTGAAAGAAGACTTAAAAGTGGGAGATAAACTGGAACTCAATCTTGAGAAAATAAAAATACAAAAATAATACGCTCGATTAAAAGCCTACATCTTCATGAACAATACTGGTTTTCCTCAGGGGGCACGACCCACTGAACTTCGGATGTCGTCAGCGGCGTCGCTCCAAAGCTACTTCGACCTCGGCCAATCGAGGAGATCGTCAGCACATTCCACCAATGAAAGTGGAATAATGCAACACCGTGAGGGATTTTTAACTATCCGTCTTCGCTAAAGTTTTTTAAAAAACATTCGCCCAACCGCCAGAAGGTACGGAAGATCCGCGTATCCGGAGTGGTACAACCCGATTATCCCAAGGACACCCGCCAGGGACCATATAGGATGCACGTTTGTGTAAAGTGTTAAAGATGCCACTCCAAGTAAACGTGGGAAAAGACAAACGCATCGGAGAGAGGATAAATCTGCATGTTCTACCTCAGTGACTGTGGGATACGGTGTTCGCTTGGAAGATGCCGCTCGCCTTTTACACGTCAACACAGGTAATCGCACTCAAGCGCCTAGGACGGCAGTGAATTAGGACATCTCCAGCGTGAGAAAGAAAGCCGCTCTATCTTTCTCTAAGTCCAGAGTACCAGCATCATGCCATCATCTCAACGGGTAAGTAAAGGAAATGTGGTGCTCCCTAAACTATTCCCTCCGAGGAGGTCAAGAGAACGTGTTATTCGCTATCAGCGGGTTGCTCAACGAACCTGTTATGTTTGTGTAGAATATCGTCAGAGAGTGAAATTTGCACTTTCGTTTCTTTTAAAAGTGGAAAAAACATAAAGAAAAGAATTAAGAAAATTTTCTTTGCATAGATATACGGTTAACAAAATTATTTTCTTTCGCAAAACCATTAAAATTAACGCTAAGAAAGCAAGTGTCAACATCTGATTGAAAAAAAAAAAAAAAAAAAAAAAACACCAAACAAACCATAAGTTAATTAAAATTACAGTTGAACAAGTAATTAAATAAACTATTAAAGCGCCATTTTTATTACTAATTTTAATCTAATGGTTCTGGTAGTGAATATTTTTTTACAGGCTTGACTGTTTCACTCCCCCCCCCCCTCTTGGCAATTCCGTAATTAATATTAATATTTCATGGAATTTAATTTACATTTTTGGTAAACATTTTATCGCCAAAGGTGCTAAAAGCAATAATAAAAAATAAAAACAGAGAGAATTAGAAATAACAAATTAAGTAACGCATGCAGTGCGTTACGTTTCAGGGGCGTTTTTATTACTTAAATTAATTGCATTTTTTCTTTTTTTGTGATTAGTAGAAGCGAAAAGTGAATAATTAATTATTTTGTTAACAACTAATTATAAGATGGATAGAAGTAAACTGATTAGATTATATTTTTTGATCACAGCAATCGGATAAAATTTCAATGTGCACTTCCTTCCTATGGTTAAATTAACTTATAACACACATCATATGCAACAATGCTTTATTTTCTGAAGGTTTCTAGATGTGTTATTCAAAATAGCATTGCACAATGCTTATACACTACCCTACAAAAAGTAGCTGGACATGCGTCAATTTCACATTGACATCACTATCACTGACCTCGATAGCATATCCGCCTCCAGTAGCTGTTTTCATTTTAATGCACATTCCTTCCAATGATATTAACCTCACGGCTTTCACGTTTTATAATTTAATAAAATAAACAAATAGCTCAGATTGTAGTATGCTGTCAACACTTTCGTAATACACTTTACTTATTTCTTCCTAAATTTTAATAACCTTTGAAATATAATACATACTTCATGTTTATGCTGGGGTGACATAATAAGCAAATAGTAATAACTAATTATTTACGTATTTAGTAAACTGATAACAAAAAAAGTTTCTCAAATAGCAATAAAATTAGCTACACTGATTAAAGAAATAATATTATCATATTATTTCTTTAATCAATGTACCGCAACAAACATAATATCTATTGCTTCAGCTAAAATTTACGGTATATAAACAGCCTATTCGATATGTAATGAAAAAAATAATAACTGCTGTATTTAAATTTTTCAATTTCAGTGAAATTTGGGATGGCATCACCAATTTTTCTAAAAGATGTGAATATAAAATTTCATAAAAATCAGTCCAGTGCTTTAGCGAATAGGCTACGTTAAAAAAATTACCGTGGATTTGGTATGCGACCTGAGGTTGGGAATTACTGTTACTGTCTGAACAAGTTCAAAAACACAATTTAAAACTCAAAAGGAAACTTTGATTTTTGTGAGGGATGGGGAAGGAATCGCAGCTATACCATTGATATACAAAGAAAATTTATCTTATCGTGGAGGGGGGGGGGGAAGATGAACTACTTAGGTAATAAAGGATATTTTATGAGAAAAAAAAAATAAATAAAATTAATAGCGGTTTTAAGAAACATCGGTTTTTCAAAAGACAAATTGCACGAAATAGTTATTTTTTGAAATATAAAGAGGGCCACAAGTTTTTTAAGTCAACATACGCATTTACGGTACATTCCAGGCGCCTTCGAACTTTTCTTTTTAAATTAAAATTTTCATTTTCGTAATTAATTTAATTATCTCTTTTAAGTAGCATTCTAAACAGATGCCATAATTAATTTAATTATCTCTTTTAAGTAGCATTCTAAACAGATGCCATAATTAATTTAATTATCTCTTTTAAGTAGCATTCTAAACAGATGCCATAATTAATTTAGAGAAAATTCAGTGAATCCAGAGATATGAAAAAAAAAAAAAAAAACCCTAGTGTAATTTCTATTTTTCTGCTTTTAACTGAAAACTGGAATGGCTCAACAAATGCTTCTAAAAAAAGTCAAATATAAAATTTCATGAAAACCCGTTCGCTGGGGGTTGAGTGTCGCAAGCGGACGGACATACTGTAGCTACATACGCTTATGCATTTGCCACCGCACCCAAGGCCGGATTAACCGAGGTGCAGTAAAATAAAATAAATTTTCTGTTTATACTCCGGGACGACCAAACGGTCAGAGGAGTTCACAAGATAGACAGAATACAAGAAACAGCACCGTATTCAGTAATCACGGGCTTGAACCCCGGTCACTCAAGGCACGTGTACTTATGCACCCGCGCGCCTGACCACTAGGCTAAGGCGGCAGTTGCGAAGGGCTCGCCTAAAGGTACCTAAATTCGACCCTGAACGCACCTAATAATTGTGTACTGCTGAAGCGAACTACTGGTTCTGTTGAATGAAACGGCCCAACAGTTAATTATTCTTGAAATTAAATTCCCACTTCACCTATCCATCCCTTCCAACAGTTTGTCTAGTTCTTCCTTGAATTTATTCAAACTACCCACTTATTCTGGGTCTTTTTCTCTATTCGTCATCCCTGGCAGGGTCTACAGTGTTTCTCAACTTTTGTTAACACGACATACCACCGGTGGAGAAACTACCATATGGGCAGGTTTGACAACGGGCGTGGGGTTGGTTTTGCATGGTCGTTAAAGGACACGAGAGGAGGCCGTTTTAGAAACTCGCAAGCGGGGGGACTGCACTGTTTTCCCCGCAAACACTAGTTTTAAACCCAAATTTTTCGATCATGAGCGTTTTAACGTCAAATTAAAAATCACTTCGACACAGGCATAGTCTAGGAGGGTGGATCATAAATGCTTACAGTTTCTTGTTTATACAATTTTTTTTCTTGCAGTACTTGTTATAAAACACAAACTTACAGTTTATTCCTTTCCTTCTACATTAAAGTTACTTATACTTTACAGTATGGGTAAACATTGCTTCTGTTTACTTCTGTAATTTTAAGATTTAAAATTATAGACTCAACCGCGAATCCATATGATTATCTTAAAGCGTTTTATGCCCAGCTGACCCTTAAGAACATTTTTAATTTTAAGTGGTCGTAAAGGAGGAATGATATTTAGACTTAGCTACGAAGTGGGACGATTAACGTGCAAAGAAACAAATACAATAAAACATCACTAATTCAGACTAACAGGGCAGAGGGGATGGTCCGGAATCACTGAAGAGTCAAAGTTATAGAATATAATATGTAAATATTTTCAGGTCGTAGTTCATAAAAGCGAGCAAATTTATTCATAATCTAGCAACATGTGTGGTATAAGGATACAAATATACTGAAAAGAAAAAAAAAAAAAAAAAGGAAAGAAAAAGAAAAGAAAACTCAAAATAAAACTGCATACAAAGAATTCAAATCGTACGAAATAAGAATTTTAAACTTAATTAATGCATTAAACATCAATAACTAGAAGTTTAATAATCCCCCCCCCCCACTCAAATCGTTCAAATTATCGAATTTAAGAAGAGTATCGAAACTTTTAGCTTCGTGTAATTAACATAGGGCAGTCAAAATACAAACTAAAGGAAAGCTGGAACTGGAGAAAAACGTTTCGCTTTGACCAAGATCTTAAATCTTAAGCGCAGATTATATATTGTATCTGATGTTTACTGAAACAGTGCAATTTCCCGCCTTTAAAAAAGAACATTTCCAACTGATATTAATAAAAATCGGTCACCGCAGCCTTTTGAAGCGAGGCTGCGGTGCCGACCCACGTTGAGCAAATCGAATAATTGACTTGTTTAATTAGCTAAGCTGTGGGAATCTATAAGTAAGCTATAGAAGTGGGAATCTATAAGTTCTCGTTGCACTGTTTTCAGTAAACATCAGTTAGTGAGTTTTTACTGTTAAAAGTATTACTTCCCTATTGTTTAATAGGTGGGTGGAGGGGGTTAAGCAAAGGAATACCGACTCTGGAGATCATCAAATATTTAAAACAATGCAAAAAGAGGGATGGCAAAGTGAGAAGATACAGAAACGTAACTTTTAAAGAACAAAAAGAAGGGGAGGGAAGTAACGTACGTTACACATGGAGTATATAAATACCGCGAGTTTAACTTACAAGTAAAATAAAGAAGGCATTATGGGACTTGACAATATAGGTGATTAATTGCTGGATGAGCTAAATGCAATGGAGCCTGATGCAGTGAAGGTAGAGATCGTCAAATTGTGTGACTGAAAATTTGTTATTATTCTTATTAATTTCTTTTTAGAGGTTTTTATAAGGCAAATAAATGAGTTTAGTTTTTCTTTTTATGGGTTAGACTTAATTCCACAAGACATCCAACCTAAATATGATTTCATTCAATCAGGGGCATTAATTTCCTTGATCACTTTAAAAATCTCTCCTTTTTTTAAAAGCCATTAATTGTAGTTCGCGTTGTCTGATTCTTATTCTTTTTTCTTGCTGACAAAGTTCAATTAGATTGTGAGCAATTTCTTCAGCTGCGCAATCAGCACCTTCCTCCCATAGTTCTTTGAATCCTTCTCCAACATTCCTAAGCCAGATTCAACATCATCTGTACCTCTCCTCTAAGGAATCCTGGGGAATCCCAAAGGGGGGGGGGGGAAACACCCACACATTCTGGTCACTAATTTCATTCTAGGATGCTTTAAGACTGGCTACAATTTCTAGAATGCTAAAATCTTTCCAACAGTCCCAAGCAAATGCAGAAGAATCAGCATCAGCCCAGAATAACTGATGAGAGAAAAACCTACTCTTTCCAGATGCAACTGAAGAGACCTTTATACGCTCATGTTGTCATCAATGGTACTTGAGTCCAAACTCCAAATGAGTGACACTAGCATATTGCAATTGTGGGCAGGGAAATATCTAATACTGAACTAATGATGAAATATAAATCAGTTCTGAGGATGAACAAAATGATTACATGTTCCTAAAGTTTGGTATCGGCTTTGATGCAAGCCTCGGTACAGCTCATCTTTTGCTGTGAAAGAACAGTGACATGATGATAATTTTTGAAAATGTAAATTTCTGCACTAAATTTACAATGCATAGTAAATGTAGTGATGTAATAATATCTACATTAAAATTTCGAAAAATGCCTTTTTAACATACCTTATTTCAATTTACCTCTGTTGTTTATGTGGACTGATGTAAAGCTCACTTTAATAACAAGATTTCTTAGATGCACGCTTCTTTCCAGGTTTGTTATAACCGAAAAACTGCTTATCGATGTGTCACTGACAGTAAATGAATTAGATTGGCAGTGGTTGGACACCACCAATCTGAAGTCAGGCTACAGTTTTTATGTCTGACCACTACAATTTAATTTGATTACCACAAGTAATATGTTGATAAATACAGTTATAATAAAACCTAGAAAAAAGCATGTTTCTTAGGAAATTTTATAAATTTAATTTTAATTTCAAGTCAACTTTGCATTAATCTACATAAAAGACAGCATTAATTTATACCAAAAGACATTTTCTGTAATATTTTATCTAGATATCTATTATATTGTCCTATAAGAGACTTGAGAAACAGATGCTTGATTATTTTGGACTACTGCTATGAAAATGAGCTGTCTTTCAGATTCATATTTTCTGCAGCCTATGAGTATACAAGGTGTGATCAAAAAGTTCAGGGATTGAACTTTTTAACCTTGAAATTTTAGCATTGTAGCAAATTGTGACTTGTTGCAACATGTTTGATGATATCTGTAGTCAGTCTGAATTAGAGTATGTTAAACAGAAAGTGTTTTATGTCATTTTTCACATTTTAAAATAAGTGATTTTACTTGAGCGGTGAACTTGCATCAAATTTTGTTTAAAATTAGGAAAAAGAGCAACAAAACTCACAAAACATTAGAAACAGCTTTCAGAGAAAAGATAAGTGTCATTAAAAAAATTCCCACTTCACAAAACTTAAAGAGGGCTGTTAAATATTCTTTCATTCATGGTGCACAGGTATATCAAGAACTGGAAATCGGTGAAATAATAAGCACTTAAATCTGCATGGAGTGTAATCCGCCTTCAATTTCTTAAAGAATTAGAGATTATTCTCAGATGTTTTGTGGTACTTCCTGTACCACTTCTTTTTCAGTGACTAGAAAATTAATTGTCATTATTCAGCAAGTATAAAAATATTAACCAAAACAAAGGTATACAGATAGACAATAACCACATACAGTGAAACTTCCCTTTAACGGACAGCCATGGGGAACGAAAATGTGTCCGTTAGAGAGAAGTGTCCGCTAACAAGAAGTCTGAGGGAGAAAAAAAAAAAAAAAAAAAAAGAAAGAAAAATCGTTAAACGTTTAATGTAAAATTAAATTAAAATATATTCAGATTTTGAACAATATTTTTGTAAATAATATACAATTACATACACAAGATATAAAGAAAAATCGTTAAACGTTTAATGTAAAATTAAATTAAATTATATACAGATTTTGCACAATATTTTTGTAAATAATATACATACAATTGTGCTATGCATATTATGACTTTATCTTAAGAAAAATACATACAGTAATCACTTATTTTCTTCTGCACCTTCTTCCGGCTGATAATTTTGTTTTCAACATTTGTTTAGAGTGAAGAAACCATCGAAAGTCCTTCAGTATCTTCTTCAGCAGCGAAAAACATTTTTAAACGATTGATTTGTATGAGCGCTTCTATTTTCATCGGCGGTTCGTCGTTAATATGTTCTTCGACAGAATGACCTCCTTCCATTTCTTCATCCTCATGAGGAACTTCTTGAAAAATATCGATGATAATGTCGTTGATATCTAGAGCATCATCTTCTGTAGTGAGGTTTGCGTCTATATCTTTGTAGCCAGGGTCACTTGTGGTGGAAGTATTGTACATTATCAATAGATGTTGAAGTTCTTGTTCTTCTTGGTGCTCCACATTGCTGTTCACAACTTCAATTTTTGCGTTTGAGAAGCCAGACTTTACAAAACAGTTCACGACAGTTTGTTTTCTAATTGCGTTTACTGAAGAGGAAATCCATTGAATCGCATCCAGGATGCTGATTTTCTTTGCAAGGTCACTCGCACATGTTACATCGTTCATGTTTGCAATGAGATGTCTTAAAACATGTTTTCTGTAGTGAAGTTTAAATTTTTTTATTATCCCTTGATCCAAGGGTGTGTGTGGTGGCAGAAAAATGATTTGAATGTTGGACAATTCAATGTGCGGGTGAGATGCAGCATTATCCATGAAAAGAATAATTTTTCTGTTTTGACGAATCATGTTTTAGTTAAAGTGACATCCATTCGCTCATGATATCTCGTGTCATCCACACTTTTTTATTAGACTTCCAGTCAACATCCAAAAGATTCAACTTTATGCCCTTGAAACAACGAGGATTTTGTGTTTTTCCTATAACAAGAGGTTGTTCAAAGTCTCCCAGCATATTTGCACACAATAGTACAGTCAAGCGTTCCTTAGAAATTTTTCCGCCCTGGCACTTTTCGTTTTTTAGACTCATTGTTTTTTCAGGAAGAGCTTTAAAAAAACAACCCTGTTTCGTCACAGTTGTAAATATCCTTAGCTTCAAAATCACGACATAAATCTTCCAATTTGACGGTCCACTCTGTTACAACCCCAGTATCAACAGATCCACCTTCACCACTTACGGTTTTCCAAGAAATTTTATGCCGAGTTTTGAACTTGTCTAGCCATCCCACAGAAGCTTTGAACTCATTTACTCCCATAGATTTCGCAACCTCAAAAGCCTTTTCCCTAATAATACGTCCATTAATGGGAATTTTTTTAGCACGTGCGCGACAAATTTGAAGTCCAACAGTTTTTGGGAATGATTTTTGAACCTGATCATTTCCGTGTTGCCAAAATTGTTTGAGCAGTTCATTTTTTTTCCTTTAGGATGTCGCTTACCTGTGTCTTCCCGATTTTGAATTTTGCAGCGAGATTGCGAACACTATTTTTTTGCCGATCATACGCATTAATGAGTTCGACTTTATCTTTTAAAGTTAAATGTTTACGAGAAGACATTGTGCACTTCACACGACACTGAACAAAACTGAAACTGAAAAGACTAAAGGCCGACCATATTCTCCCCCCCCCCCTGCACACACTGAATTCATCAGAAGTTTTACACGTGCCTTAAAATTCTTGAAAAAGGGTTTAGAACCGCGACGTAAACCTTGATAAAATTCAGAGAATCGGAAATAGAAAATAAACACACGATTGAGGCAACGTGGAAGAAACGTTCCTAGAAAACGGGCCGTGAGCTATCCCGCTGTCCGTTATGGGGAGATCAAATTAAGTGCTAATCTAAACGAAACAGTGTAGATTGCCTGTCCGCGTCCGTTACAGAGAATGTCCGCTAGACAGAAGCTGCAAACACGTTAAAACCAATGGAGGTGAGTTGGGGAATTTGAAAATGTCTGTTGTAGAGAGATGTCCGTTAACGAGAGGTGTCCGTTAGGAGAAGTTTCACTGTATATATTTTCAAAAGCAGAGTATTAGAGCAGATAAAAAAAGAACCTGCCATCCCCTTTTCTAACATAATGTTGAACCCATCCAGACAATTAAGATGGTCACAAAGGTTAGCCACCAAACAATGTGTAATAAAAATTAATGGGTAATAAAAATTAATGTGTAATCAAAATTAGCAACTTTATGTAAATCATATTGCCATAATTTAATAGTTATGTTTTACAATCACTGAAGAAGTGGTATAGAAAGTACCACAAAATGTTTGAGAATAATCTGTAATTCTTTAAGAAATTAAAGGAAGATTACTCCACACAGATTTAAGTGCTCATTATTTCACCAATTTCCAGTTAAAGAGGGCTGTTTATCTGCTAAGGATGATCCTTGCCATAACCACTCTTCCACTTCAAAAACCAATGATTCAATCACTTGTGTTCATGATCTCATCGGGAATTACAGCCATTTAAATATCCAAGAAGTTGGAAGTGAAATTGGTATTTCTTATGGGAAAAGTTAATCAATTATTGGCTGACTCATTCCCAAGATTTCAGAAAGAGTAAACATAGTTTAAATCACAGTCTATCATGCAAATGTGTTTTTTCCAGCCCATAATCTATTTGTGGGGAAGGCAGGTTAAAAAATAAAAGTTGATTGAAGGCGTTTTATATTTCCATTCAGCAACTACGTATTAAAATTAGGACATTTGTAAATTTAGTTAATTTACAAATTTAGAATTTGTAAATAAAGTTCATATCCAATGCCATAAGATTAATTACATCATAACCAAGGCAATCACTGTGCCAAGCAACCTCCAATCCACCAATCTGGTAAATTTAAGAAACTAAACTTTAAAATTTAGTTTCCCACTCTTCTTTACAGGAATCACTGCTAGCATGAAAAATTTGTCAGAGGTCTCATTTCTATTTTACAAATTTGCATATATAAGAGATGGTAAATTTCATGAAGAGTAGAACTAAATCATATGTTTATGTCATGCCAAACACAAACATTTTGAACAGACTAGTTTTTCAAGCACATGACAATTGAGTTACTCACATAGTTATACATCATATATTTTAGTGAGGATACCAATGATACAAGCACAGCAGCACCACAGTAATTTCACTGGATGAAAGCATGCTCCTGATGTGTAATGAACACAAGGTGCACACAAGGGCAACAAGATTAGTGAATGGAACAAAGGGGTGCGCTTACGAAGAAAGGCTTAAGTTTTGCAAATTACAGTGTCTGGAGACTAGGCACCAGCGAGGTGATCTGATAGAGGTGTATAAAGCCTTGAATGGTTTAAGCATGCTCAATGCTGATGGGATTCTTCCTCTAGCTCAGAAAAATCACCTGAGAGGGCATAAATTCAAATTGAGGAAAGACAGATGTAGGATAGACGTGAGGAAATTTGCCTTTAGCCAGGTGGTTGGTTGGTGGAACAGACTTCCATCCCTTGTGGTGGAGGTTGATAGCCTAAATAAGTTTAAGGCTCAGCTGGACAGGTATTTGGAACGAACAGAGGGGTGAAGTGGAAGTGGGTTTTTTTTTTTTTTGGCTGATGCTGCATAAGCTTGCTTCCTTGCATCAAATGCCTCTACTAATGCTAATGCTAATGCTAATACTGGCAACAGATACTGAACGTGGGGGCGCACTGAATATTCCATATATTCATTCCTTTATTTGTTCTCTTCTTCTAAACATAGTGTTAAGGGTACATGAGGAAAGACCCCTTTCTTCGGAATTTGATTGTTGAAACAAAGGTATTACAAATGTGCTTTTTTTTTTTTTTCTTTTTTCTTTTTTGAATCAGCAATTCCATTGACTTTACCCATTGGTAATCATGCAAAATAGTATAGAACATATTAACAACTTTGACGGTCATTCTGATCCTACTGATTGATATCAGGTCTTTGCAAGGTAATGTGAGTTACTTTCAAGTGAACAGAATTGTTTTCTGTGTAAAGCGAGAGTGAAGGTTTCCTATCAATGATTTGTTGAATATTTGCTTGTAGAGATACAGAGGACATAATCCCATTGTAAAAGGCACTATAAAACTGCACCTAAAAAGATACCTGCACGAGGAAAGAGTCTGAATATGTGGGCTAGAGAACTTGCCAACTAGGCACCTTAGAGAAGATCCAACTGACATATACAAGGCTCTAGATGAGAAAGTAAAATGAATGGGGCGAGGGAGGAGGAAGAAAATTTCACCATTATGATTCCAGAACTAGGGGCATAAATAAATTCAAATTATGGGGGGAAAGAGTTTTTAGACTGGATTGCACAAAGTTTTCTTTTAACGAGTAAGTTCTTAATGGAATAAGTTGCCTCCATTGGTTGTTGAGGCTAACATCCGAAGGTCAGCTGGATAGGTACCTAGACATGGAACAAACTAAATTGATAGTTTAATAGCAAGGAAAAAAAAAAAAAAATTCAAAGGATCTTGGCAATTCTTGCCAGCATGTAAAATTTATGAAATTACCAGGATTTTCATGCATTACACACACATCCCTGATTTGTGATGACTGCAAAAGCACATGCTAGCAACAATTACTGTAATCAGAAAATCTTTGGTTCTTAGTTTATTAACAATGGGATAAGTATTAAAAGAGATATCATTATTAAGGAAAATTATATTCTCACTCTATTAATGTCATAATCTATGTTAGTATTCACTTATGGTAAAGTAACCTTTTCATATGTCCTGTTGTTAAGATAACTATAATCCGTGAATCTCACTTATGAATGAGGTCACATTTGGGCTTTATTGTGACAAAATGTAGCTAACCTTTTTTTGCTTCGATGATGCTATTGTGTGAGTTTGCCTGAGTTATGAATTATGCTGAATTCACTTTAGACACCAAGTCAATACTGAGTAAAATCAAGCACTGTTATTTTATTACTCCTATCAATGGCCCTATCAAACCTTGGGTAACAATAGCATTCTCTTTCAATTTTAGAAAAAAGGAAGGAATATGCTACCAGATCAATAACAATGTTCTTGCTTATACTTTAGTATGACCATTAAGTCAGAGAAGTTTACAATAAACCATGATTATAACTGTTATTTGTATTTAGTAGTCACATGAGCTTGAACCACAGAATTATTGCATTTGTTTAGGAGATTGTGACAAATTAAATGAAGCAAGACTTGTACCGCATATTTAACTAATAAAAATAAATAATTTACAAGTTAACAACTTCACAATAAATAGAAAATCCCAATGTTTCCACTAGAGGAATCCCCTCCTTTCCCCACCCTACTGTAGCATATGAGTTAATGAAAGAGTAAAAGCTACTGCTGGATTTGTTATAAACATATAGTAGACTAGAAAAATGTAAAACCATTTTGTAATTAAACAATCCATCAAATTTAAAAGAGCAGTTTTTAATTTAATTCCCCCCCCCCCCCCTTTATATTCTTTAGGCCTGATATAACCAAGCAGTTAATAGAAGTACAATAGCATAAGGGCTTGAGATGACTCTGGTCTGATTTCACATGACCACTAAATACAATTTATTATGATAATATTCTTGTCAAATAACTACCTGTAAATTCCTGAGTTTACAATCACTTGTTTTCTAAACTCTGTTTATACTACAGTATTACTACATCCTATTTGGTCATCCCCGAGTATAGACAGAACTTTATTATCAGAAACTTCTTGGTCACTATTTAATGATTACCTGTGATTATAGGAAACTGTGACTATGACATATATAAACATTTTGGCTTATAAAGGTAATCACTGGTTATCTCAGAATTCCTTTCAAATATGTATCATGAAAAAGGAGCACAAAAAAGAGCTGATGGAGATTCAGAAGGAAAATAATAGTTGGATATTGTGCAGGGAAAAATGTTTGTGCATGGTATAAACTGAAGAAATGAAAGCTCAGAGGTGAAAGTAGGCCAAAGAAACAACCACATATGTATAAAATACTAACTGACATGAGTTAATGTGTATTTTATATGGTTGGTTACCTCAATTGTATCATCAGACTCTAGAAAACAAGTCTGCAAGTGGCCACAATAGCTTGTGTTCACGATCTCATCAAGAATTACAGCCATTTCAATATCTGCAAAGTTGGTAGTAAAATTGGTATTTCTTATGGGACAAGTCAATCAATTATTGGCAAACTCATTCCCAAGATATGGGAATGAGTCAGCTTGTGTTTCCTTGACATGTAGAGAGCTGCATTCTATGTTATAGAAGAGCTACAGCCTCAAGCCTCTGACAATAAAAACAAATGCACATTAAACCTGGGGTGTGTGTATAGAGTGTGTTTAGTGTCAAATGGCACCAGGGGTTTCCCCATCTCTGCTTTGGGTTGTGAATCAACGAAAATATATCGTTTTGAGAAATGAGTTGTGCTGCACGTTCTTCCCGCCTGATGGACACAATTAGATATGGATACCCAGAGAATCCTTAATGCCTGATTGAAATGTCAAGCTGTGGTATTGGAAGGAGGAAGTATCAGCCTGTTTCTTGTGGTACAGACTAGGTCCACTGCATAGAATCATGAATGCTACCTCCTACATCACTATTCTGGACTGTGTAACCTACATTGTGGCAATTTTATAGACGTGGCCCTTACCCTTCCCAATAGCAACACTTTATGCCATGGAGCAAAGAATGTGAATGTGACTTAATGAGGATAAGAATGGAACATTGCAGTGATTGGCATCGAGCTCAGATCTTAACCCAAATGAATAATTTTGGGAAAAACTGATATACAGAATTAAGCAAGGATGGTTCAGAAATTCTTTAAAAGAGGAGTGGGACACAAAGCCACCAGCTTTCTACTAGTCATTATGGCCAAAGGCAGACTAACATGCCATTAATTTATTTGAACAAATATTTGTTTTGCGAATAATAAAAAGTATTCCATGACTTTTGGTAGGACAGCATACAGGGTGTATCATAACATGTGGGTTCTACTTCAGGGATGGATTTAGGACTTAAAAACAATTTAAAAAAAAGTTAATGTAAATGTAGGTCTGATTTTGCCTTGTTTCTGAATTACAGCCATTTCTGTGTTCCAGTTAATTCTTTCCACAAACTGATTTAACATAGCTGGCTCCATTCAACTGTTTACAAACAATGCTTGATATCTCATAGAGGGCCTTGCTGTAGTTATGTAAACAAGAACCTGTGGTGTTCTTCGAGTGATTTCAGTTAGTTCTCCTGACAAGGGCACTTTTGGAGCTTGTTATTAATATTTGATACTGTGCATTTGCTATGATAACAGAAGCTTATTCAAATCAAGATATGGCAGACATGCACCTCATGTATGGACTTACTAGATGCACTGCAGCTGAGGCAAGATGTCTGTATGCAGAAAATTCCGTGCCATGTGCCAGATAAGAAACTTTCAGAAAATATATGAACATCTTGCAGAAACTGGTTCATTTAGAAAATGAGTTTTGGATGGCAGTCGATACATCAGCACCAGAAGGATAACAAGAGCAGAGAATGCGTGTGTGTGAAGAATTTTATGGGACCAACAGCTTTATCCATATCTTCAGAGAGTACAAGGACTTACTGAAGCTGACTTCCTGCACGAGAAGCCTTTTATATCTGGTTTCTGCGGATCTGTACTCATGATCAGCATTTTCTGTCAGCTGTATTGTTTACTAGGAATGACGTAGTCAATTTTCACAACACTCATTGATGGGCTGAAGAAAATCTCCATGCCACTGTTCAATCAAGACACCAGCAACAATTCAGCATGAATGTATGGGCAGGAATAATTGATGACAATTTAATCAGGACTATTGTTATGCTGGGAGATTAAGAGGAGCATCTGAAATTTTTTAAAAGAACATTTAAATTAGTTGTTGGAAGAAGGTCAGGTAACAGGTCCAATGAAAAAAACTTAAACCTGTTATTTCTTTTGTTCCCAAAATTTCCACATATATCACCTCATGAACTACATATCCCACTGCCTGATTTTACTAACTTTGATGAACTTTTCCAAAGAAAACCAAAGATTCTGTTCACATGCAACAAATGACTTGATGTCATTTGCTGCATGTGCTTTAATGCACAATGGTGCTCCACCTCATTTTAGCCATGTGACTAAAAACTTTTTGGATGAGCAATTCCCTAATAAATGCATAGGCCATGCAGGATCTGTTGCCTAACCTGTATACTCCCCCAGATCTGAATCCATTCGATTTTTACTAGGGCTAGCTGAAGGTCATTGTTTATTCCAGAAAATCTGACAGGCACCTGGAACCTTTGAGTGAGTGAGTGAGTGAGATCTATGATGAGGCATTTGCAGGCTTGTATTCAGGTGCACATGATCATTTTGAGTATTTCATGTAAATGTAAGCAGATAGTTTCTGAAACAGAAATAGGGATGTAACTCAGAAACAAGGCAAAACCAGACCTATGTTTATATGAACTTTTTTTTTTTTTTATTGTTTATAGGTCCTAACACACACCTCCTGAAAGAGAACTGTAAAGCAATTATTTTGAATTTAATATTTTTTAAAAATAACAATAAAGTGCAATTTCTTCTAATTTTTGTTTTTATTATTTATTTTTTAGGTTATTCCTCTGCTGTTTCTATCAATGTGTCATCCCCTATTTGGTATGTGTAATGTATCAGCTGATTTTTCTAAAGAGGTCAAGCATCAACCACAAAGTCTAAGAGTTGAATCTAAATCACAAAGCAAAGCAGATGGTAATGAGCCAAAACCTGCAGCAAGTTTCTTCTTCACCAATGTTGGGCCCAACAGTTTTGAATATCGTGCTATGTTTAATCATGGAAGCAGTCCATTTAATTCAGAAAAAAACTTAAACCCGTTATTTCATTCATTCCCAAAATTTCCACATATACCACCTCATGAACTACATATCCCACTGCCTGATTTTCCTAACTTTGATGAACTTTTCCAAAGAAAACCAAAGACTCCAACTACATCACCACCAATACACTTCCCAAATTTCCATCCAAACATCCACAGGTTACTACATCAACCTCACAGAGATATAACAGCACAGCCAACTGAATCACCACCACTGACTATATTTCGAAGAACCGATAATGAAGAACCACCTCCTCCTGAACTACCACTAGCTTTTCCAAAATATGATATTATAAAGGGAAAAACAAGAGCTGAAGATTACCCTAAAATATTTCGTTTCAATGAGGAAAGAATAAACATCGAAGATTTTGATAAACTGAAAAAGCAAAAGACTGTATTTGGAGATTTAAATCGGGGAGATGCATTAGATCCAGAAAAAATTCCACGCCACAGTTTTCTTATCCTCCACGGAGGTGTATTTACAGTAAGAGAACCTCCAGCATACAATTCTGCTGATGGACTAAATGATATAGATAAAAAATCACTACCTGGCATTTTTGAAGTCAGGCACAAAGAAGAGAAAAAACTTAAGTTTCAAGGCTTTTCATACTATTACAGAACATAAGTTCAGTAATAAATATGTGACAACTGTTTTTTCAAATCAAATCAAAAGCGTGCTTTTTTTTTTAACATCAAGTAGTGTGTTTCTTTATATTTTACTGGAAGGGAGCCTTAAAAAATAAATTGAGATGAAATCTATCTACCAATGGTTTTATAATTGAATAAATAAGCAAAGTAGGCAACCTCTCCTAATAAATAAACCAGAATGACAGTACTGAAGTTTTTATCAGATATTTAGTTCTCTAATAACACTATCTTCTGCCCCCTCCACTTGTAAATAAGAATGCTAATCACTACAGAGAAAATTAACAAAAGCTACAATGAACTGTTAACAAACAGCTTTTGTATAAACTTAATTTTTCAAGCAATAAATTGATGTCTGATATTACTTCAAACAGAAGTTAATATGAAGTTCCAAGGAGAGCATTAAATATCTTAGAATTTTAAAATACAGGTTAAGTTTTACTTACAATAAGTATAACATTAAAAAATGTCATCATTAAATTTCTGACAATCAATTAGTACGAGATAAACACAACTACACCATAATGTTAATTTATAAAGCTGCTATATTTTATCTAGTAAAAAATATGCCACAGTGTACAGACATCATACATTATAGAGATGTTACAATTGTACAAATTTAATGATCATTAGAAAAAATAAAAACAGCAATTCTATATAAAAATTCTTTATATAGAATTATCTGATTGCAAAATGTAGAACACAAAGCAAAAATAAACCATATATAATACTCATTGTAACTAGATGATAAAAAAGTGGACAATTTTCTGCTTAAAAGTATGAAAAGTATGTTAAGTAAGCAAGTTTAAAAGTATGTTACTGTGAAAAAAAAAAAAAAAAACCCTATTAAAAATGAGAAGAAAGCAAACTTGGTAAAATCCTGTTAAAACAAACTTCTCAATTTTTTTGTTGTAAGGAAATTCTAATCAATATTGCAGAAAATTATTTCAAAAAAATCATTATTTGTATAAATAACTTTTTTTAACTTAAATATCAACTTTACCATCAATAAATATCTAAATGAAATATCTATATTACAAACAGTAAAAATATTTTTTCTGAGAGTGCAATTTTGAAAGCATATTTTATTTATAAGAAATACCACACATTCAAAAATATAATACAGTAGCTAGAACTTACTGTTACTTTTAACTTATTGATATATCAATTTAGTTTTTAATATTTATTTTTTTCCCCCATGAATTAATGCAAAAATCCATCTTTAGTGCAATCAAAAATGGGGTACAATCATTCAGAAAGGTGGAAAACATATACAGTTTTTCTACCTTTTGAATCATGTTTTACAATATGGGTTATGCAGGCTGATCATAATTTTCCAAGAAAGTTTTTCTTCCATTGCAAACTAATACATTTTAACCATAGGTGGACTTTAAAAAGTAATTCATTGTACTGAATTTTTGTCAAACATATTTAATTCAAATGAAAATTTATTATAAAGCACTAACACTAAGGGAAGTAAGCTGGGGCCTAGAAATAATTTGATTATAGTGAAATTTTTATTAAAATGGGATTTTACTAAAATAAAATTTTATAAATAGAACAGATCACATTTATGCAGCCCTGTCAAAATATAAATCTGCTTCAAACTAATTGAAGGGATACTGCATTTTCACACCCAATCAATTGTTGTTGCATTTTAATTGCACAAGATCTTAAGTATAAGGAGGGTATAAGAAATATTTAATAAGGGCACTTTTACACAAGAAGTATTTTAATTAGTTTAGTGGTGTGCAAAGGACAGGTGGTACAATCAGAACCAACTGTCCTGACAAATAATACCAATAATTAAATAAAACTGGCCATGTTTTTGATTTTAATATTGCAATGTCTCAGGACTGGAATTTTTTTGTTTTGGAAGGAATTCTAAAGCTTGACCATGGGAGACCTGCCTCCCAAACCTAAAAACCATACCTGAAGACAGAGCTCAATACCGAAATCTGAAACATGGCAAATTTTATTTTGTTATTCGGATTATTTGGGGTATTTATACCAACATTGGTGTGAAAGATGTTGGTATTTATACCAACATTGGTCTCGTACCTTTATTAAAGAGAATTTAATAAAAGTCTCTTTATTAAATATCTCTTACTTAGTAGTACTCCATATGTAATGTCCTTCGAATTTAAATAAGGAGGGTGTGTTTAAAATTTAAGAGTTCTAAAATATAATCTCTTTCAAATAAAGTTTACAGCAATTTAGATATCTTTGATTTGGTAGAATAAAACACAAATATCAGAACAATTCACAGCAAAAAGCATTATGTGCAATATAGCACTGAAGATGTTTACATTTACAGAGTAATAATTATTTATCTAAAATATAATGTGTGAAGAATGGCCGCCGGCAGAATGGTGCAAGTGCACCGCCTTTGGAGTTTGAAGTAATACACAATTTTAATATTTTCATTAATTTATTGAAACATTAAAACAATACAAATTCTTTCTTTCAAAATACAAGTACTTTCTCCCACTTATCATGAAACGTTAGCTTAGCTGTACACACAAATCAGCCAAACTTGACTTAATTAAAATATTGCATGTATTCGAAAATTTAGTGAACAAAAATTTTATTCCCACATGCATCACCTTGCAAAATATCCTGCCAGCACCCATGGTGTGAAGGGCATAATCATGTTATACAGGAGCAGTAATGGTTTAAAATAAATTACAAGACTGCATAGAGAATCATGTGAGGAGTTTTTATTAGGACAGGCTTTTTAAACTAAATTGATTTGGGAGTTGGAGAAATTTTCTTCTGAAGCTAGAGGAATCAAGGGGAAGGAAGCTCCCAACATAAGGTGTTAATAATTTCCCCACTCCCAAATCAGTTCATATAAAAGCCTTAGTCCTAATAAAAATTTCTCACATGGTTCTCTATGCAGCCCTGTGTTTTTTTTTAAACTAATGTTATTTACTTATAAATCAAAAACTTTGTGTATTACAAAAAACCATAAACCAGTTACTTTTTTTTTAATTTTAAAGTTGTGTGCAATACTAGATTGTATTTCATTGGAGATTAATCTCATCCAAAGATAATGAATGTGATGTTTGAAGGGAACATCAACATCACACAGAAGGTAAATTCTACATCCAACTTATGTTGCATGTAAACGCAAAAAGTGTATGTCACAGAGTGAAAAAGAAAAAAGTGCATTTCAGTCTGTCATAGTATCTTCTTATATGTGTATTTGATCAGGCAAAAAAATTTTAAGAAATATTATCTATTGTCACTTCTAGTATAAACCAAAAACAGTATCAAGTAGGAAAAATATGCAAGCACTTTACGCTGTACAAAAAAAAAACAAGAACATTTATTTCAAACAATATTATTATAGCACCTATGACTGATGTGTATTTTTTAATTATCTGTGTATTTTCCGAGTAG
This sequence comes from Mastigoproctus giganteus, assembly GCF_048544385.1. Lineage (NCBI taxonomy): Eukaryota > Metazoa > Arthropoda > Arachnida > Uropygi > Thelyphonidae > Mastigoproctus > Mastigoproctus giganteus. Next base: position 21,003,434 of record NC_143575.1, read on the forward strand.
AAAATTTTCACGGAAAACTGTCTGTTGGCAGCTGCATTGTAAACTTACAAAAATTGGTCTCAAATCAAAATGAAATGAATTAATTCCTAAACCATTATATATTTAAGAACTACAGGGAAACCACCATTAAAATACATTTATAAATGTTCTTTATGGGTGGTTTTCATGAATATATTTTTATATATATTCATGAAAAGAAATAAAGAATGACATTTGAAACACACAAGTCTAGATTATTTCTTGGCATAAAGCCAACAATACTGACCAAGGGCACCGGCAGCATGGTGCAAGGTGGTACAAGTGCACCACCTTTGGATTTCGAAGTAATACACAATTTTTAATATTTTCATTATTTTATTGAAACATTAAAACAATACAAATTCTTTCTTTCAAAATACAAGTACTTTCTCCCACCGATCACAAAACGTTGGCTATGCCGTACACTTAAACCAGTCAAACTTGACTTAATTAAAATATTGAATGTATTCGAAAATTTGGTGAACAAAAAATTTATTCCCACATGCACCACCTTGCAAAATATCCTGCCAGTGCCCATGATACTGACTATTACACAATGTGCCCTCCATGCTCATCTACCTCAGTTTCTACAGGACAGTTACACAAGCAAGCATGGATATGCATAAAGGATCTTAATTTTAAAAAAGTTCATTATTCATAGTTGTGTCCACTGTGGTGTTAAAATAAAGGATGGCATAAAAATGAATAGTTCAAACAATTTATTGCATGTTTCAAGGTTATAAAAAGAAAGCACTTTATAGAAATCTATGCTTCCTTTAAAAATTGACATTGGCATGCCCGATCGAGGGTTAATAATGATTATCTACATAAATTATTTGTGTTTACAGGTACAGGTAACCCTCGTATAATACGGGTATTAGGTTCCTGTAAAATGTTGTGTTGTGCGAAACTGTGTTAAACGGGACTAAGAAAAAGTACAAAAAGTGGGGGTTACATTCCAAAAGCTAACAAAAACACACTATTTCATTAACAAAATGTTAACAAAACTATCAAAAATACACCATTCTAGATTTCGTGTATCTTCTGCTCTCTTTAAAAAATCAGTAATCTGGGTTTGTTTGCTTTTGCTTGATAAATCTTTGCGAATTTCATTGTATAGAACTAAGCATTTTTGAAGCTCCCTTTTGAACTTTGGGCTCCTTTCAATTCAAAAATCTGCATTCAAAAAATAAGATTCTAATTGCTCGGCTAATTTTATACCTTCACCTATGTTTTTTAGTGTAAAATTTGGTGGAAGTTTAGAATTTTCATCTGCGATATCATCATCTGAATTGATTTGATGTTACCTCCGATGCCATTTGCACCAAATCCGCTATGCTGGATTCTTTTTCTACCAGTAATTCTTGAATGTCTTCAGTAATCATATCTTTTTTTATTTTTTCAGGAGCATTGGCGACTAAGGCCATGTACTCTGTGTATATTGTCTATAAATTGTGTGTCCTGAGGTCGATTTTCTGTTTTGCTGGACAAAAAACTCAAGTTTATGGGAGAAAAAACCATGCTGCCTGAGCCCAACTAACTCAGCAACGTTGTGAAAAAGACCCATAAAAATTCCTCCCTTCATCGACAGGATTCGAACTCGGGTCTTTTCCAGTCAGTGTGGGAAGGAGGGTGATTCTATGAACTGTGCTACCCATGAGGGCTTCAGTAGTCATATCATCAAAACCTTCCCCTCCTACCAGACGTAGCAAGTTCTACTATCACACCGATTCTGTTTTCTGCCCATTCGATCATATTTCCTGAATGAACTGACTCTGGCCATACATTTTTCCACACGCATTTAACATTTACGTTGACGGTTTTACTTCTTTCAGCGATAAAGCTATGATTCTGATACAGTCCACAACTGAGAAATGTTTCCATGCCTCAATTACTTCAATAGATTCGGAATCAATTTTTCCCAAAATCCATTGTTGAAAAACGTTGAAATTTTCTGATGGAATGAATTTTAAAGGTGGATATAATCCTTGATCTAATGGCTGAATGAAAGAAGTTGTATTAACCCAGTACAACTGTGTTGGTAGGGACATACTTCAACATTTGGATGACCTGGTGTGCTATCTAATAGTAATAAAACTTTGAAATCTAGATTTTTCCACAAGTTCAACAAGTACAAGTTCAATAGCACAGAACGTAACATGGGAATTTCCCAACAAAATAAAATACACGGATTTCTCAATAATTTTTTTTTGACTAGCGAGTCAACAGTGGGGATTCAAAAAGAGAAAACGTTGAAAAATTACATCAAACATAACAGCAGGGTTTTTTTTTTTATAATATTAAAAAAATGTTATATGATAGTTACTACAATAATATAACTACAGTAAATCCCCGCTATTCGCAGTATCTGTATTCGCGATCGCTGATTTAATATAAAATGAAACCAAAAAAAATGTCAATTTTAAAGCCCTGTGAACATTTTTTGCCATAAAAAAAACATGGGCGTGGCTAAAATTATCTTTCCCGATCAAAACAGCGCTCAGTAGGTGGGGGAGAGAGGTGACAAAATCGCGAGCGTGGATGTTTCTTGCTAATCCTTGTTCAGTATGTGTTATGCACTTGTCATGGAAGGTTTCGTCGTTTGCTTTTAATTTATATGGTTATAAATTGAATAAATTTATCAATTTATAAATTGATACGCTTACAAAAGTGATAAATCTATAGTTTTGCAGTGTAAAACAGACTTTTTCTAGTGTGTTAATGGAAGAAAGTGACTTTATTGTGGACAAGTTCTTTCTAACCCGTACAAAAATATGGCTACGAATAACAAGGGAAATGTGAAAAGATCAAAGAAGGTGATGACATTAGTGAATAAAATTGAGTTATTAGATAAAATTTCTAATGGTGAAAGTGTCTCCTCAGTGGCAAAACATTATAAAATCAATGAGTCAACAGTACGATCAATCAAGAAATCGGAAGAAAAATCCGCCTTTGTGTCCGTGAAAACGCGTTAATTGCTTCAAAAATTTGCTCTGTAACTTGTGATGTTAAATTAGAAAAAATGGAAAAAGCTTTAAATCTGTGGATAGAAGACTGAACTCAAAATAAAATTCCGTTAAGTTCCCTCATCATTCGTGAAAAGGCAAAACTCCTCTATCAACACTTTAGCGAAACTGGTGATAGCACTGGCGGGATAAGTTTTTTTTTGCTAGCAAAGGTGCTGGTTTGAAAGATTTGTTTGAAATTTCTAATAAATATTACATTTAATATTAAATGTATTCATTTCATTTCAATGCCATATGCTTGCATTTCACTATGTACTGTCTATGTACATAGTCATATTACGAAGGTACATATAATACATACATAGACAAAATTTTAGGCTAATTTTTCTTATATATTTCATACTTTGGAACGGAACCCCTTTATTACTATGGGAGCCATAACTCAGTATTCGCGTTTTCGGTATTCGCGGAATTTCTCAGGAATGTAACCCCCACGAATAGCGGGGGTTTACTGTATAAACAAAATTACAATTCATAATACAAATTATATATATAATAATTTTATTCTTTATATAGAGAGGTACTAAATCAATTATAGATCACCACAAAATTAAACAGATACTGTACACCTTTTTATAATGAAATAAATATATAAATTTAAAAACAAAAATAAGTTTAAGTAACTGAAACCCAAATTAAATGGCACCCCAGTTGAAAACTGGGGTGCCATTTAATTTGAATGAGTTAACTGAATATGCATTTAACTGAATTAACTGAGTTAACTGAATATGCATTTGTGTAGGAAATCCTCTTTTCCACCTCTATCTAGGTAACAAGCAACAAGCCATTTATAGTTTGCAAACATGTGGAGTCTATATTTTTTATTATTTTTTTAAAGTTAATTATTAATTTCCATGTAATGTCTTTCACAGAATGTATACGTCGAGGAAAGTGTTTCAAATATGTGTGGATGTAACTTAATGAGGAAAAGTCAGATCGACATCAAATTTTCACTTGGGAAGATTTTAAGGATCAACTGAAATTCCACATCCACCAACCACACTTTGAGTTTTGAAAAGCTGGAGATAGATAACTGTAAGTTGGATGAAAACAGGAGATTTTTTTGGCCAAAAGAGGGGAAAAAAAAAAAAAAAATCTAATTTCACTCACTCACTTCAAATTGTTTGTCTAATTTTGCCTTGAATCTATTTAAACTATCAACTTCTAAATCTTCTAAGTATTTCTTTATTAAAGTTCATACTGCACTAGAAATTAAATTTAAATGACAAGATTCACTTTTTATGTTAAAATATAGCCACAGGATTGTTCATCAGTATAATATACTGTACTTTCAAATATTAATTTAGTTGGGATTTTCTGTCTAGAGAATTCTAGACAGAAAGGTATGTTAGATATCAAAAGATTATGATTGCTTCAAGAAATACTACTACAAACTTTGCAATAATCGGAAATGTTGAGTCAAATTTATGTTTAATAGCACTGCTGCTTAGACTGGGCTATTAAGGGAACTTCCAATTCATACAAAGTACATGTTTACTTCCTCTTTTTTTTATTATTATTATTATTTTTAGATTGCAAATTTTATAGTTATTTATTAAAATTCAAACAGCCATAGCTCTGTAACTATTCAGAATTGAACACACATTTATATGAACTTTTTTCATTGTTCTCAGGCCTTGAATCGATCTTGAAAGTATGGCTCGCATGATTAAGTAAGCTTTAATAAGAAACAATATCTATGAAATATGAGCTGTCAGATAATTGATGTGATCAGTCTGTTAAAAAAAAAAAAAAAAATCACAGATCCCTGATCTAGATGGACTATTTAAGTAAATTTCTCATATCTATTGGCCACTACAAATATTATTAAAATGCAAGCAATTGTTAATCAAATGAATGTCAGCATACCCACCAGCTTTATCCCCAAACCTAAAAATTTCTAATTACCCACCAGGCTTGTTTTTGAAAAAGTACAATTTGTTTTAAAGTACTTCCCATAACAGCATGAAAGTTATCCCCCCCACTGTAATTACTGTTTTTCTGAATCTATTTTAAAGAAGTGGGTTAATATGTTACAGTTTTACATTTTTAAAGTTAACGGATGATAAAGGGCTCACCTGTGTTGATTTCTTCTGTAGCTTCACTGTCTGTTAATGGCTTGTCATGCAGCCTCAGATATACCTGAAATGTAACATGCAAAAATACCATAAAGGAAATGTTGTGAATAGATAGCATTATACACAGGGCAAGTCTTATTTAAGATTTTATAATTTTCTTATTCTGAAGTGTTTTTTTTTTTTTTTTTTTTTATTTCTTTTTGGCATATATTTTTAAAAACTGATAAAAAAATTAATCTGAGCTGCAATTTAATTTCTTTGGTTTTCAAAACAAATGATTTAATATGGAATAATAAATTCCATTCTGTTACAAAAAATAAATTACTTGTTTACTGAAATATACATATACACTCTATAAATGGTATGATATCTAAGAGATTCTTTTCAGGAGTGTTTTCTCTGGCTGAACTACCTAATTTCATAATGCTGAAGTTTTAAAAATTTAAGTCAAATTTCATGTGTCCAAGTTGCTACATCCAGCACATGAGTGACACTCATATTAGTGTATCATATTATTTAAATAAGATCTTCCCATTCATGCTGTGTTCCCTTGAGAATATTATTTCTATCTAGATGCCCATGAATTGATCTTTCAATCACTATCTGCATGATGTTTACCACTACCGAAGTCAGGTTTACGCAGTTATGAAAATGACCCTTCTCCACAACACCTTTGACTGCTGGTCAGTTTTAACCTCATTTTATCCAGGCCTATCTTGTATCACTAATATAAGAAAAGAGAGAACTAATTTCCCAGTTACTTACTGCTCCTAAACTCTGTAATGTATAAATAAGAATAAATAAATAATACATTTACATTTATATTCTGTATAACTACCATGGGCAGGAGGATTTACACCTACTGCAACTGTTTTAGAGCAGCAGACAAACAAGTATAACATACAAGTTAGTGCAATGCATTAGTTCTGTACTAAATCACTGAAGTTGGTGGAATGGCATCGCTTTCATCACATCTCATATTGTGAATGCCTTCACAATGAGTTGTCTACCATTGTACTACTTTGAATAATTAATGCTTCCCTAACAGAGAAAACTACTCAGTGGATACCACTACCCAGACCACCATTTCAAGGCTATTTGGCCAGTCACTGGTGAGTGGGTAGGTACCGGTGAAAACGATCCCATTTCACCAATTTTGGCGATTTACTACATACAGAACTTATGCACTGCCCTTACTTGTATGGCTAGTAAATTTCATGGTCTGAGGCTTTAGCCCTAAATTTTATTTAGTCTTTAACAAATATAACATTTAAACAAAGAGCTGTGGATTTTTGTGGAAATGCATGCACAGACTTGATTTTGAAAAGCACGATAGTGGTAAGTTACTCCAGAACCAAAGCCAATCTCAATTAGATTAAAAAAACAATCTGAACATAATCTTTTACATTCAGAGCTTATAGCATGGCATCAATTAACATTTGTTTTTATCATAAACATAATTTTAAATATTTCTGATATCAATACTTAAAACTAACAGGATCCCAACAATATGTGGATGCTAGCAAAATAAACTGCTTCACAAAAATCTCCGATACAGACCAAAGCCTCTTTAGTCCTAGTTCCCTCAGAAACTTTTATGAGAATGAAACAGATATCTCTCACTGAATGTCAGGCAGACATACTGATACATGTAAAAAATGGAGTATACTTGTTTGTAGATTATTCTGATTAAGGGATATGTTTAATTTATTTTCATTTTGAAAAACAAAAATCTCCAACTTGTGTATTATCAAATGAAATCAAGAAATTTCCATACTCCCAAATATATGCTGTTATTGTTGTTGTTGTTATTTGGTTTTTAGGAGCATTAGCAACTAAGGCCATATTGCTCCGGGATATGCGGTGGTCATTCCCTGAATGACCTTTCCGCATCCTCCGTATTTGGTGGTGACGGGCTCGAACCCCGGTCTAATCAAGAAGCGTGTGCTACGCACTGCTGCTCCTTCCCACCTGGCCCCAAATATATGCAAAACCATTTACTGATTTTGTACCCTTGGGAAAAATGTACCCAGTTTGAATACCACTAGTATAGGAAATATTAATGTTATGGTTTTGAGTGTGACTGCAACCAGAAAATAATAGTTTCACAAGATGGCATGCCAGCCAACTTTTAGAAACCAGATCCATCTATCAGGTGATTGCATTTGAACATCTCTTTCAATTAATTAATTAATTAATTAATATCACACAACGCAACAGAAAAATCACATATCATGAAATATAATATGCGATAAGTTATTTGTCTGAAAGCCACTGCTAATGATATGAGACCTCTAGCATTCATAGGATATTTTTTATCTGACATCTGATGCATGTGACAGAAATCAGTGTCATACATAATTATATCATTGCCATGCGAACACAGGCAGTCCTCGCTTTGCACAGTAGTGCGGGACCTTAAAAATGACTGTGCAAGCCGAAACCGTGTAAAGTGATCGTAATAGTCAATGGGAAAAATTATGACTGTTCTGCGACCTTTAAATTTTTTTGTCAAAACATTAAAAACTCTCTTACTGTCGGTTATAAATGTATGACAAAAAAAAAAAAAAAAAAAAGTAAAACTAATATTTATTTATTACACTGTAATTTAAAACATTAGAAATGTTCAGAATTAAAGTGGTTTATTTCTTTGTAAAAAACTTATCTAGAGTAGTTTGAGCAGTGCTTGCTGCTGCTTCTCGTGGTATAACTTATGATACGGAGCAAGAATCTTTTCTATGCCTTGGTGAATTGTCATACTCCTTTCTAAGTTTGGATCAGCTTCCAACATTTTATCCTTTGCACTTTCAATGTTGTGAAATACTCTGAGAATTCCTTTAATGTGAAGTTTTTTTGCCAGCGTCACTTCCTCTGGGATATCTTCATCCTTTTCGTCGCAACCACTTTCCTCGTTTATGTCAATAAGTTCGCCTTCACTAAGTTCCTCTGGCTGCATATCTAGAGTCTCTCGAACGGCGGCAGTGTCAACATTTCCACGGTCAGCTATTTCTTCTATAACTCCATTCACTTTCGATTCAAATCTTGCAAAGTTATTTGCACAGTGCGGTAAAAGTTTCTGCCATACTGCACGAATATTACTTGCTGTTACTTCCTGCCACGATGTTTGAATGTTTTTAATTGCATGGTTTATGTCATATTTCTTTCCAAACTCAGCTAAAGAAATTGCATGATCTCCAGTTGTAGCATCAATAGCCTGTCTGAAAGTCCGTCTAAGATAATATGCTTTAAAAGTTGAAATAATTCCTTGGTTCATTGGCTGGATTAATGAAGTTGTGTTTGGTGGTAAAAAGCAAATTTTCACATTTTCATTCAAGTCCACAAGAGAACCAGAGTGACCTGGAGCATTATCCAACAGCAGTAGTGCTTTAAGAGTTAAATTATTTTGCCTACAGTATCTCTCTACCGTTGGACAAAAATACGATTGAAACCAGTCTTGAAACAATGTTATTGTAACCCACAACCTTTTATTTGCACGACAAATGACTGGTAGAGATGCTTTGTTATGATTTTTTAATGCTCTGGGATTCTCAGACTGATAGATAAGCATAGGTTTTAATTTAAAGTCATCCTCTGCGTTGCTTCATAATAAAAGAGTTAATCTATCTATAATTCCTTTATGGCCACTTTGCGATCCTATGTCTTCCGTCGCATTGATGGGGTCGCCTTCCAAAAAAGACCTGTCTCATCAACATTAAATATTTGATGATCATAATAACCACCTGCCTTAATTAATCCTTCCAATCTGGGCGCAAATTTCACAGCAACATCCTTATCTGCACTAGCAGCTTCACCGGATAGCTGAACATTAATCAGTTCATGCTGCCTTTTGAAACGATGAAACCAGCCTTTACTGACAGTGTTATTGTTATGCGGTTCCCGTGGTTTCCAATAAATCCGCATTAAGTACTGTGTTAACATTGCAAAGCCAGTCGGTAGTGTGTTGTTTGACTGGCCTCTTCATTAATGGGAGGCGCAATCACCAGGAAGCAGCCTCCCAGCATCCTCCCAGTCCACTGGCACGAGGAGCCAGACCAGGGAATTAAAAGACATCTGACGGGCCGTTCCAGCTCCTGCAGGAGGAGCGAGAGTAGGGAGGGTCAAGGAAAGAGCAGAGAAGAGACAGGAAAGTGGAAGATGGGGGGGGGTACAGAGCATAGGCATCTCCTCAGGTGAAAAGGAGCAGCAAGAGCGCTAGGTGCAGTTGTGGGAGTTGTGGAGAAGGACTGTGGGTAGGGAGAAGAGAACAGGTAAAGTTAAAATTAAAAGAGTCCGGGATTGTCACAATGGAGAATCACGGAGCGGCGTCAACAGGGCTGGCCGGAATTTGCAGTTTCATGTTTGGACGTTTCCGGTGCTGGGTATCAGTTGCTGTCTAGAGGAGGTTATCCAGGAGTAGTGTTAGGGAGTCGCAGGTGATGCCAGCGACGATGAAAGATCTCGTTGGCTTATGCCAACGAGGTCTTTCATCATCAGCGCACAGAAGGCATCATTAGATTCCAATAACTTGGTTTCTGGCCGAAGTGATGTAGTGTGGAGGTCTAGGAGTAGTTGCATTCTTAGGTCTAAGTATACATTGCATGAGTACATCACGTGGTCCCAGTCTTCAGGTTCTCCGCAGGTACAGAGGGTATCCTCTGTACCACGGTTCCTTCAAGAGATGCCTTCTAGAGTTCGACTAGGCCGAACTCTAGAAGGCATCTCTTGAAGGAACCGTGACCAGTTAATAGGAAGGAAGCATAGCCGTTAGGGAGGAACCAAGTAGAACGTTGTTTGTTGATGTAGGTTACCTCAAGAAGGAAAAGTTTAGTAGTTGCAACAGTTGTGGAGTTATTCCAGTGGGTTTGCCCTAAGTTTATCAATTCTAGCCACACACGTTTATGTTCCTGTTTGATATCGGTATTGGTACGGGTTTGAACAGCGAGGAATTCAGCTTCCTTATTCTTCTTAATAGCATGAGAGAGTCCGATAAAAGCGACTTGGAGGTCCAAGGGGAGGCAGCCTGTTAGTACCTGCAGAGCGGCAGTTGATGTCATTCTACATGCGCGGGTAATTTGAAATAGCATAAGTTGTTCAATTTGCTGAATTTGACATTGTGCATGCACTATAGTCATTCAGTGGGTGGTACCATACTACAGCTCCATATGTGACAATTGGTATGAATACTGCTGAATATAGAAGGCGTTGAGTTGGTCCTTTAAGACCCCAGTCCTTGTGGGTAAAGCATGCTAACATGTGATGTAATTTTTTTTCTCTTCTTTGATAGCTTGGATATGGGGGATGAAAGTTCTCCTATCGTCCAAAATTACTCCTAGGTACTTCACCGATCGGTTGTTTTTCAGTGGGCGGCTATTAAAATGTATGGTAGGAGTTCTGGAGAAGTCCAGTTTGCCTTTCAATAGGAGGGTTTTGCTCTTCTCAGTGGAGACTGAGAGTTTATTTTCTGCGGCCCATATGGACAGAACAGAGAGAATAACTGCAGCCTGGGTTTCTATGGTGGTGCAGGTGGGGGCCCTCGACGCCGATAACCATGTCATCGGCATAAGAAAGCTGAGTAGTGTGTGGGTGGTCCCCCAGGAGCCAGTTGTCGAGTATCATATTCCATACAGCTGGCCCCTGGATGGAGCCCTGGGGATAGCCTCGGGTTAGATGTCGGGTGATGCAGTGATATTTTGTTTTGATGCTGACCTTGCGGTTAGAGAAGTAGCTTTTGAGGCAGTGGTAGAAATTCCAGGTACAGTTAGAGACTCTGGCCCTCTGAAGAATGCCCGGCCACCACACTGTGTCAAAAGCTCCTTTGAAGTCAATGAAGATTGCCAATACATAAGTTGCACCCGACTGTTCTGCCACTTTGAGGGTTTTAGATAGAGCATCAATTGTGGAGCAACCTTGTTTGAATCCAAATTGAAGCGAGGATGCCAAACCATTGGCTTCATATCGGGGTTGGAAGCGGGAGAGCTGCAGTCTCTCAAAAACCTTGCCGAGAATGGGAAGCAGCACAATCGGGCAGTATGCTTTGGAGGTACCTGTGGGATCCTTAGGTAAGAGCCTCAGGTTAGCATGCTTCCAATGTGATGGAAAGTCGCCCTCACTCAGACAGGTGTTGAAGAGCTGAAGAAGTATCATTGGAGCTATGGCCCAGAGACGTTGCAGTCTCGCCTTCAATAAAATCCAGGCCAGAAGCTTGACCTTTTTTGATTTTTTAAATTGCTGCATCAACTTCCTCCTCTGTGAATGGTTCCTCCATAATGTCTGGCTGGAAGCTGGAATTTTGTGCTGCAATCTTCCTGTGGACGTCAGTGTCAGAGTTGGTGTTGTCCTGATATATTAGTTCATCCAGAATCCAGCTGATTGTATCTTCCCAGTGTGTAGTCTCAGATGAGTCATCAGAGTGGACAGAGTTTATGACATCCATGGATCCCAGCTTATTCCTCATGAGTTTGTGGTCTAAACCCCACGGATTCCGGTTCTCCCCAGTCTCGACAAGAGAATGGCAGGAACTCTGCTTGGCATGGTAAATTTTGTTAGTATATTCACAGTGGACTGCTTTCAATCATTCTCTATACTGTTCTACAATGTGAGCAGGTTCAGTCCTTTGCTTGTGTTGGTACTCTTTGCAAGCATGCTTCAGAGAATTGCACAAGTTAGTGAGTTCCTGCAATCACCATGGTGCAGATCTTGGGTTCCTGGAACATTTTTTCATGGAAGCTTCGGAAGCTTTCAGTAGCAGACTATGCACAAAGTCTGTTTTCTGCACACTGTTCATTGATTGGTAAGAGTTTCTAGCTGGGTCCTGAAGAACATCTTGAATTAAATTGTCAAACTGGTACCAGTTTGCTGTTTTAGTAGAGAATCTTGCAATATCCTGGATAGACACTTGACGAGGGATGGCAGAATCGGTGACACTGTAGGTGATGAGGCGATGGTTGCTAGTAATGGGCGTGTCGTGCACCTGCCATTGAAGGAGTCTATTGCGAAGTAGTCAGTGTGATGCCCAGGTTAGACTCTCCAGTTCCCAAAGAGTAGGTGGCTGGTTGTCCAGGTCTGTTGATGATTTCAAGGCCGTGTGAGGCAATAAATTAATCTAACGTGTCTCCTCTTGTGTCGGTAGAGATGTTGAATTATTGTGGCATTAGGCTTCGAATCTGCTGCTATAATGACATCAGTGTTCTCCAGAAGGTCAAGAGCTTGTTCCAGTCGAGTGCAGGAGATTATCGGTACCAAATTGGAAGTATGCTGTTAAGACCGCAATACGGCCGAAGCTGCCTTCTATTTTAGGCCCAGCTAGGTGGGGAGTGCAAAGCGATTCTATCTATGTTACTACTAGGTCTAGATTTCGGACGATGATAGCAGCGAGGCACAATTGGTTCGTCGTCTGAATTTTCCTGAAAGCCAGGGGGGGGGGGGGGTAACCAGAGACCCTTCCATGGATGCAGTAGGGTTCCTGAAGGAGAAGGATATCTAGATTCAACTCGTCCATTAGAGGATGAAGCTGTATTGTCACAGATGGATTTTTGGCCATTGATCTGGGCTATACGAAGTCTGGGAGAGGGGGGGATTGAGCATCCTATTTTCCATAGTTAATCTTACTGCGTACTAGTTCTGCTGCTCTTCCATATACAAGGCACGCTCCATCCTGCATAGAGTGATCATATGGTTTGTTGATTGCTCTGCAATTTTAGCATTTAGGTGAGGCTTTTTTGGGACAGTCAGAGATGCCCTGCTTCAGCACAATGCCCACATGTTGGCTGTTTTTTAAGACACTTAGCTAGCAGAGGTGTGCCCATAACCAAGACATTTGTAGCATTTCAGGACTAGTACAAAATCTCTGAATCTGTGGGATGACCAGCCCAGAAAAATTCTATCCTGGCTGTGTAGGAATCTCCTTGTCCTGGGGAACACTTCTATAATCCAGTTAAGTCGACCACGGGTCCGTGTATTGGTGGAAAATTGAATTTTCATCTCCTTAAGGGCTTCTTCCTTGCTCATGGATTAAAAGAGATTTTTGTTATACACCTCCTCCAGCAGGTCATCTTTTTGGATTAAGCCATCTACATCAAACACAATTAAACTTGGTCCCCTGAGTTTGGGGGTTTCAAAGGTGAGAGTTAGGTCTTCAGCTGTGCCACAAGACTTGATCTGTTCTAGATCTGACTTAGTGGCTGCTTCCAATATTATCTCTTTGTCGCGGATTTTGCGAATGCTTTTGATTTGGAGATTGTCTAGTTTTGGTTTTATCTTCTTTAGGACAGTGTCCTTTACTCCATCGCTATTTGGATTGTCGCACCCAGCGTTTACTGACAGTAAAAGGTTCTCTTCTTCAGTCTCCACGTAATTACCGTTTTCTTTCAATGTGGCAACTAACTTTAACGTTTTTGCCTGAATGCCAGCCAAATTGATTGGGATTTTTTTTTTATTACAGTCTTCAATCAAAATTAGAAGTAAACGCTTCATTTCAATCATAGGTGGCTTTACCTTGTTTTTTATATTCATCAGACTTTTTCAATATGTGGTTCTGTAGCTTCATGTATCCTTAGGTCTCGTCCTATCTTCGCTTTTCTGTAGCCATTTTCCAATTGTCTAATTACATCCAATTTCAGTTCCAGCGTCATCACTTTTCTTTTATCACTGGGAGAGAAGGAGGCAACACAACTACACATGCTTTGATGTCTGTGCTTGAACTGAATATCAGATGCGCAGTGACCAATCACTGATGAACAACCAGACTTTGAAAGAAGTGACATGATTGGTCACTGATCATGATGCGCATTTATTATTTAGTAATTTGTGGACTGAAGAGCTAGCAGCTTTTACTTTATGCAATTATTCACAGTTAATATACTGTGGTAATTGAAATTTGAACTGTGTTGTTGGGGACTGGTGTTATTTAATTAAACTGTGGTAACTGAAATTCGTGCATATAGGAACCGTGCAAAGTGAGGTCTGCCTGTAATCTCATTCAGTTTCTCACAAACAACCCTTCCAAGTACACAGTCCAGGTGAGTGGCCCTCTGGACACTTCAGATCCCAACTTGGTGATGGTCACTTCTACAATAGAGCCTTTCTCAGCTTTGTGTTGTTTGACATTACACAAATGCAAAATGAAATAACTTGTGAGAGTTCTACCCTTCTTGGAAAGATTAGATTGGATTACTGTTTTAAATCTTCTGATGTCAATGTTTGCTTAGATAGGGTCAGTGAAATTATTCTTGTAGGGAAGAAATCCATTTTTCCACACTCCACTTTACAATCAAATTTATTGGAAAACCTAAACCTCGGTTTTCCAATAAATGTGCTAAGGCTGTTCAAGATAAGAAAGTAGAATATCACAATTGGTTTGCAACCAAATCTCCAAGTTCACTTATTGGCTACAACAAAGCTTGCAACAACTCTAAAACAGTTGTTACTCAGTCCAAACTACATTTCGAGCAGTCTAAGAGTAGAAAAATTGCTTCTTGTCCAAATGGTAGTAAGCATTCTGGTCACTTGCCAAAGCTATTAGTTTCAACTTTTGCAACTAATAGTTTTGGCTATTAGTTGCACAACAAGTAGACTTGATTATGACCCCAAGATAATGACCAGAAAATGGGATCCAGACTATATGCAGTCTGGAAAAAAGACATACCAGATTTAACCCCCTGTTAGTGGCCCACCTGGATGAGACTCAACGGCCAGCTTTTCAGGGCCTGCAAACTGACAGAGACGATATATGGTGGCATTCTCCCGTTGGGACAGCCCATTGGTGACCAAATTCGCACTCTCTTGAGTGCACCTTTCTTTCCAAACTCCTGGGGAGTGGTGGGGGGAGGGGAGCCTTGCCTCTCCTCCCCACCCCAATTTTCTTACTCTGGTGGGGCATGGGCATGCATCACTGCCTGCAGGGGCCATCTACTCTGATGGCCCCTTGCTTCCAATTTCTTCCCCCAGTCTTCAGCCTCCCCCAAACTTTTGTCTGCACAGCGTTTAGCCCTACACATCAAAGTTAAAACAGAACATCAAAATTCTTGCCGATTTGGTTACCTATTCTTACCTATTTGGTTTTTAAAACTCACTTTTACCGCACAGCCAAACGGCGCATACTATTAATACTAACTTGTTAAGTATCACTAATTTCAACCGCGTTTTTTTTTTTTTTTTTTTTTTTTTGGGTCCTAGCCACTGAAATCCCAGGAAAGTAAGTGGCAGGAACCACCAGAGTACAAAATATTGGTAACACCTGGCTGGCCTCCCCATGGCGTTTTTTTTTTTTTTTTTTTTTAAGGGGCATTAGCAACTAAGGCCATATTGCTCCGGGATATGTGGTGGTCATTCCCTAACCTTTCCGCATCCTCTGTATTTGGTGGTGACGGGCTCAAACCCCGGTCTAATCAAGAAGCGTGTGCTACGCACTGCTGCTCCTTCCCACCTGGCTACCCTCCCCGTGGCAGATATTGGTAATGTCGGGTCTCACTATGGGCCTGGACATAGTTCATCGGACATTTCCATTGGAATGTCCAATGGGAATGTTCATAGTGCAAGGACATTCCCATTGTTCATCCGGCCAAAAGGCCGAACGAACAATGGGACACAGATAACCTGAATTTTATTCTTTTCTTCATAAGAATGAAAAAATGCTAACATTTTAAATTCCCACAAAGACCAATGAGGGCAGTAAAACAATTTTAGATACTCTGTCATACTTCTAAGCTCCATCTGCTTATGAACACAGGCTAATCTAACCTAATTTGCATCCATACTATCTTCTATTGTGGTAATGACTGAAATTTCATTGAACTTCTCCATGTAAAAAATGGAAGAATATTTTTATCGTAGTACAGGTATCTGATGTCTGACACAATTAATTGGAGCAAACAGTATTCACAGAATATCAATCCATCCTCATATAAGTTACACATCTCCAATATCATTTTCAAGTGCAAATAATTAGAACTAATCTAAAACATTTTAGAAAAACTAGGAAAGTACACAAGGGCAGAAATCATAATAAATATGGAGATAGTAGTAGTAGTGGTGGCATGTGATGCAAGAAAGCAAGTGTATGAGCTAATGCAGCATCAGCCAAAAAAAATTACAAAACAATTCCTTCTAAATGTTTGTCCAGTTCCTCCTTAAATTTATCTAACCTATCAACTTCCAGAACGACAGATGGAAGTTTGTTCCAGCAATTAACCACCCACTGGCTAAAGGCAAATTTCCGCACATCTATTCTACATCTGTCTTTCCTTAATTTGAATTTATGCTCCCTTAGGTTCGTAATCTGAACAAGTGGAAGAATTCCATCAGAATTGAGTGTGCTCAACCCATTCAAGGCCTTATACACCTCAATCAGATCACCGCGCAGGTGCCTGGTCTCCAGCCAATACAATTTGCAGAATTTAAGCCTCTCTTGGTAAGAGGATCCCTTTATTCCCCTCACCAATCTTGTTGCCCTTCTCTGTACATGCTCAAGCAACTCTACATCCTTCCTAAAATGAGGCCTCCAGACCTGTACACAGTACTCAAGGTCTGACCTGACCATTGCCTTATACAGAGGGATAATCACATCCTTTTCCCTGCTAGCAAAATTCCTGTATATCATTGACAAAACCCCATGACCTGTCCTGGCAGCCTGTCTGCATTGCTCAGAAATCTTCATATCTGACTGCACAATTACTCCCAGGTCTTTTTTATTTTCTACCACCATAAGTGTAGTATCACACAGTTGGTTATGTCTGGATGAGAAATGTACTGCTGCTTTCTCAACTGGAGAGATATTTCCAATGAAATATGTAATGGTTTTATAAATTCAAAGGAACTATAATGATTGTCTCTGTGAAGTGTGCCTGTATCAATAAATTCATAGGTCGATTTTTGAAAAACAAAGGGAAAAGTGTATTGAAATCCAGAAGAAAAGTAAACTTTCCACTACTCCAGATTATCTCTTCTCATATCTTGATATATCTGCCCAACTTTTGAAAAAAGTTTTCTTTCTGCCAAAGTAGGGCAAGTATGATGAGGAGTAATCTGGAATGCATATATCAAGTGCATCCACAAGATATTTTTGAAACTGACTGCACTCTTTAAAGGGAGTAAGAAATTCAAATGCAAAGGCCACATGTAAAAAACCCACACAAACAATCTGCATCCTGCACATGAAAAGATGCTGATTTTTATTGAAGGGTTCTGTATTGCTAATACCAGCAGTTTTGAAACCTGCACCGAGACACTTGTTCACTGTGTAGTTATCACAAGTGTAGCTCTCTCAAATTTTCTAATTAGTGTGTGTGTTTGTATATTCTGATTATATATCGGCTTCAGCACTGTATTCATGCATATGTTTTATAAATGAAGAATACAGAATATGTTAAAAGCATGCTGTTCTGCAAGAGTATTCTGTTTCATGACAATACAGCTAAAAAATTACAAAAAAAAAAAAAAAAATAATAATAATAATAATAATATAATTATGAATAAATAAATATTTAACTCCTACAGATTTTTTTCTGTAGGACAAAGCATATTTAGAATTCTATTATCTAAAAGATAAAGTACATTGTCAAAGGACTGAAGAGATGCTAAATACAATAATTATTGAGGAGTTTCCAACACTTAACTAGCTCGTGTACTTACTCACATTTTGTAAAAATGTATCAAAAAGACTTGTGTGATATACACAGGCTAATGGACACCACTCTGAACATTAACTGTATTATATATAACTTGTTGTGTTATAGGATTTTCGATGAATCAGTGGCTTAGACCATATTGCACAGTTGTAAATTATGTCTGTACAAGTGCATGTTCACAGGCCAATTTGCATGCTATGTGGGCCACTCCCTATGCCTGAGATTGGCTAACTACAGCCTCAAACAGGAGAGGACTATAAATTCCTCCCCAAGTCAAAGACAGGAATCGAACCCAGCCTGCTCCAAATGAACGACAAGTCAATAAACCACTATACTGTCAGAGAGGATATTATATATATAACATATCTTTAAGTGAGGTGTTACTTGTTATAACCTCTTGTCCTGCACAAGACGTTACTATATATGCTATAAGTTAAAATGATGAGTAAGGTACTTAGAAGGATTGGAGGATGGCTACAGGAGGCAGAGGATTGCAATTAATAGTTACTGTTCAGATTGAGATAGTGCTAGAAGTGGAGTCCCTTAAGAATCATTGCTTGGACTGTTTGCTTCTGATTTTCTTAAATAACAATGATATTTAAGAAAATCAGAGGGGATACAGGACACATCAAAATTTGCAGATGAAATCACGATTGGGAGGGTGGGTAATGGCAGTGCCAAACAGCTCTCCTCCAGGATTACCTGAACAGGCTTCAGAAATGGTTAGAAGAGGCAGGCAACTATGCTTTAATGCTAGAAAAATAATGCAATGTTTAACACTTGCAAAATCGCAGTTTATCCCAGAATAAACTCTAAACTATGAGGAGCAAATTAAAGATATTCAGGATATTGAAGTATTTGGAGATATTCAGAGATTACTATCCAGGTAGACATGAAGTTTTCCATGCAGTGTAGACAGGTGTCAAGGGAAAGTCCATAATACAAGGCAATAGTGAAACCACACTTGGAATGCTGTGTCCAAGCATGGAGACGGCAAAGAACAAGACAAAGCTTTTTGAAAAGATCCAAAGATAGGTGATGCTTGGTGAGTTTAGCAAAAGGGCGCTTATGAGGAAAGACTTTGAATAGGTGGAATACAGGGCTTTATGAGTATATACCTTAGAGGGGAGATGGTAAAATGAAGATGAAATTTTTACAGTCATAAATGATTCCAGAACTAGGGACTGTAAATTCAAATGATAGGAAAAGGGTTTAGACTAGACTGAAGAAAGAGTTTCTTTAAACCAGAGAGTTGTTAATTTGAGGCATAAGCAACCTCCATGCACTGATCACTTTGAGAAATTCAAAGATCAGATAGATTGCCAACAATATAAGAAAGGAAACACTTTTTTTTTCTTTTTCTTTTTTTTTTTTTTTTTTTTTTGAGCTGTATGGTACAAGAAAGCCTCAGCAAAAGATGAGGCTTCCTTGTACCATACAGCTCATACTAATATTGATACTTAAAGACTTGTAATAGCTTATATATTTCATATAAGCTATGTTCTGTAACTAATTAAATATAAATACATGGTTTAAATTGTGAAATGCAATAAAATATAAATCCTACCTCAATGGCAACTTTAGCTGCTCTAAAATAAAAAGGATGAGACCGAAGAATATCTTCCAATCGAAGAAGACCAACATACGCCCTTAAAGTCATTTTTCTCATACAATATGTATGGAAGTCAAACTGATCTTCTACTATTTCTGCAAAATGCTGAAAAGTAAAAATGAGATGTTACATCAGAGCAACTGCAGGTCAGAATAAGCTGCATCTTAGCCAAGAACAGCAAAATATTAAACTTAATCCCAAAGATTAAATTTAACATTTAATCAGCTTCCTGTTCTTGGAGTAAAACATAAAAAATATATATATACTGCATGTACATTTAACATTTACATCCTCATTTTAACATCAATAAATGGTTATCTAATACTAAGTCACACATCAAGTGGAGTGTAAAATCTAGAAAATTAATTTTTATATGAATAATTTAAATTGTAACTAACTTGAAGTATATTATTGCACAATTTGGATTGTACTACTCTTTTAATATCAATGATATTAAAAAAAACTCTCATTTTCTATTTAAAATAATTATTCTTAGCTCCATGAAATTCAGTCTCAAAAGAACTGTTTTTAACTGTTTATAAGTATATACCTTAGAGGGGAGATGGCAAAATGAAGATGAAATTTTTAGTCATAAATGATTCCAGAACTAGGGACTGTAAATTCAAATGATAGGAAAAGAGTTTAGACTAGACTGAAGGAAGAGTTTCTTTAAACCAGAGAGTTGTTAATTTGAGGCATAAGCAACCTCCATGCACTGATAACTTTGAGATATTCAAAGGTCAGATAGATTGCCAACAATATAAGAAAGGAAACACTGACTAGTTGGACAGGCTTGGAAAACAAATAAGTAAAATTAGACTTTTACAGATTCAGAAGAACAGTGTCCATGGAAATATCTGTAGAAAAGGCATGTAGTAAAAACCGAACCAGTTTAATAGACATTGAAGCAAGTTTGTAAGGGAGGACCATTAATCAACCTGACTGACCTCTTTAGGACAGTCTAAAAGTTTCAGAGAAGTTTTGGGGGCACCACCCTAAATGCAGGAACAACATTCAACAATAGGTCAGATAGATGCAAACAACAACTTTTACTTCATATCTGGATTTTAGAAAGGCCTCTGATGTGCTTTCTCACGAGAGTTTATCATATAAATTGGAGAAAGTCGGACTCTAATTTCAGCAAAGATCCATCAGCAGATTAGGGCTGGTTGAAGAGAAGACAGAGGGTGGTCATAAATTAATGACTTGAACGTCTCTTGTTTCTTATCTTCCAAAATTATAATGAGGAAATATAGGGAAGCTGTGAAAGTTTGCTGATGAATGAAGGGGGGGGGGGGTAATGATCAGAACCAAGCTTTGCTGCTTCAAAAGGATTTGGGATCACTGCAAGTATGGTCTGAAAAATGACAGCTCAAGTTTAGTGCTACCAGATGTATTGCACTGGGGAACAGACATCCAAGAGCAGTTTACAGATTAGACAGAGAGGAATTAGAGGATATTCAGGATGAGAAAGACATTAGGATGTAGAAAGATATGAAACTTGAACGTCTCTTGTTTCTTATCTTCCAAAATTATAATGAGGAAATATAGGGAAGCTGTGAAAGTTTGCTGATGAATGAAGGGGGGGGGGGGGTAATGATCAGAACCAAGCTTTGCTGTTTCAAAAGGATTTGGGATCACTGCAAGTATGGTCTGAAAAATGACAGCTCAAGTTTAGTGCTACCAGATGTATTGCACTGGGGAACAGACATCCAAGAGCAGTTTACAGATTAGACAGAGAGGAATTAGAGGATATTCAGGATGAGAAAGACATTAGGATGTAGAAAGATATGAAATTCAACTTGGAGTGTAAACAGGTGGTATGAATACCACATGTTATTCTATTTCTGATTCATCGCCACCTAGAATAATGTATCTAGAAGGAGCATTTAAAGAAATAAACACAGAACTTGCAAAGGGCAACTAGACTGGTGAAAAGTGCTAAGTATTATTCCTTTTGGGAGCAGTTAAAAGATGTCATTTGTAGTGCTTAGCAACTAGACATCTTGGGGGTGGGAAGTAGAGGGAGGAGAATATGGAAAATGAACAGGGGAGGAATAATCTCACAGGTGACTAAGACACAAATACAAAATCCAAGTTTATCTTCAAGTAGTGTGTTGTGAAATGTTGGGGTAAGCTACCTGCAAGGGTGGACAAAGTTTGGTAAAATTCAAGGAAGAACTGGATATGCACCTTTTGACTATGAAATAATACAAAAGCAAGTTTTATTTTTCTTCTTTATTTAATTTTTTTTTTTTTGGCATATGCAGAATAAATTCATTTCCTTATATCATTTAATAGCATTAATAGTAATATTAATTGCTGAGACAGTTCATTCTAAACTAACAGATACATTTTATGTTAAGACGTACCGACAAGAGAACGGCCAATGATTTCAGAGAGAGAGAGAGAGAGAGAGAGAGAGAGAGAGAGAGAGAGAGAGAGAGAGAGAGAGAGAGAGAGAGAGAGAGCAATGTTTTGTGAACTAATGTAGTAAACATGATTTCTGCCCACTTCTACTTGGATTTAATAATAATATTAATAGTAGTAATAGTAAAGGAGGCATGTGATGCAAGAAAACAAGCATATGAACTTATGTAGCACCAGAGAGAGAGAAAAAAAAAAAAAAAAAAAAACAATTTAATACATCCATTCCCCTAAAAGTTTGCTCAGTTCCTCCTTGAATTTATTTCAGCAATCAACTTCCACAATGACAGATGGAAGTTTCTTCCAGCAATTAACTACTGGCTGGCTAAAGGCAAATTTCCACACATCTATTCTAGAACTGTCTTACCTTGATTTGAATTTATGTCCTCTCAGGTGATTATTCTGAGCAAGAGGAAGCATTGAGCATGCTCAAACCATTCGAGGCTTTATACACCTCAATCAGATCATCTCACAGGTGTCTAGTCTCCAGCCACTACAATTTGCAGAACTTAAGCCTTTCTTGGTAAGGGGACCCCTTCGTTCCCCTCATCAATCTTGTTGCCCTTCTCTGTACATGCTCAAGCACCTCTACATACTTCCTAAAATGAGGCCTCCAGACCTGTATGCAGTACTCAAGGCGTGGCCTGACCATTACCTTATTTTGGTTTTTATTTTTTAGGAGCATTAGCAACTAAGGCCATATTGCTCCGGGGATATGCGGTGGTTATTCCCTGACCTTTCCGCATCCTCCGTATTTGGTGGTCACAGGTTCATCAAGAAGCGTTTGCTACACACTGCTGCTCCTGCCCACCTGGCTACAGAGGCGCCCTTATACAAAGTGATAATCACCTCCTTTTCCCTACTAGCAAAATTCCTGTATGTCACTGACAATACCCCATGACCTGCTTTGGCAGACTGTCTGCATTGCTCAGAAAACTTCATATCTGACTGCACATTACTCCCAGGTCTTTTTCATTTTCTACGACCTTAAGTGTAGTACCACACAGTTGGTACACGTTCCTCTGGGGTTACTTCTACCCATATGCAGTACTTTACATTTGTCAATGTTAAACTTCAGTTGCCATTTCTCAGCCCATCTGTCCAAATTTTCTAGATCCTGTTGCAGTAGCACACTGCCATTACTGTAATTAACAATCTTGCCTACCTTTGTATCATCTGCAAACTTTGACATTAAGCCTGATATATCTTCATCAATATCATTGATAAATATATAAAACAAAAGTGAGCCCAACACCGAACCCAGGGGTACTCCATCAATAACATTAATTCACGAAGAGCAGCATCCATTGATCATCACCCTTTGTGTTCTCCCACCCGACCACCCTTTTATCTGTTGTAGCAACTTACCCTTAATACCATACTGCTCCAATTTGTATAGCAGTCTTCCATGTGTGACAGTGTCAAAAGCTTTCCTGAAATCCAAGTACAGTTGAACTTGGTTATAACGAGCACGGAAATAACGAGATCATGGCTGTAACGAGCAAAAAGCTACAATGATTTTAATTTATGTATATTCCCATACAATCACTCACTGTTATAACGAGCGTGCTACATGTATATACTGTACAAATTTTGGTTAACTATGAAACATTCTTAATTGCTCGGGGTTGGAAAAACCCAATTCTTGGAACAGACAAAAATGAAAAGGACGACTAGCCTTTAGGACCACCAGCACTGCATCAGATTAACGGCCAGACTATGACCTTTTCCTTTTGGAGACAGGGCTATACAATAGTGCACTGGCGTTCTGCTTGTCGCATTACCCTATTCATAGGTTGTCTTGTATTCACTGAACCATAAATTTATTTCGGGACTTCTAAAAATTTTGCAACGGGAGTTCTAAGAACTCTGTATGCAGATCACTTTACTGTCATTTTAAATAAAATCAGTTAGAAACGAACCCTGACTTTGGAAAAAGGTCTAATAACAAAAGAAAGTATCTCTTGATTCGCGAAAAAGTCGAAATTATTCGTGAGTTAGAACATGGTGCAAAAAATGCTGAAGTGTGTAAAAAGTTTTTGTCCTCTTCAACAGTAATGACATTGTGGAAGAATAAACATGTTTACACATCGGCACTGGTAAAGAACATAACTGATATAAAAAAAAAAAAAAAAAGAAAAAAAAAATTTAGAAATTACGAGGTTACAAAAGCCAATGAAGGCATTACTTCAAGGGTTCACTAAGCAAAGAAATGCTGGATTTTCAATAGATAATCAGATCTTGGAAGCTCAAGTAGAAAAATTTGCTAAACAATTTGGATGCGACGATTTTGTATGTAACAACAGTCGGCTGGATCTATTTAAAAACCGAATACAAGCATATTAATACAAATAACATGTAGGTATATACTAATACTGTATTATTTTTTTCACTCTAATATTTCTTTTGTTTTTTGAAATAAAAAAAAAATTAATTTTTTTTAAAAATTAAATAAAAAAAGAAAAAAATAGGAAGCCGATTTAACTCATCACTGACATAGCGAGTAATGATTATAATGAGGAAATTTTGTCGGTCCCTTGATGCTCATTATAACCAAGTTCGACTGTATATGATATCGAAATTATTTTTTGCATCCAGTTCCTTTGTAACCACATCATAGTATCCAATCAAATTTGTCAGACAAGACTTTCCCTTAACAAACCCATGTTGTGTCTGAATTATTGCTGCAGTCTTGTCTAGATGATCCTGCACTGCATCTTTAACCAGTGACTCCATTATTTTCCCTGGAACAGAAGTTAAACTAGCTTATCCGTAATTACTCGTCCCCCTTAGTTCCTCCTTTGTGAATTGGGGATACATTTGCACATCTCCAGTCTGTGGGGACTTCCCCTGAGTCCAATGATGTTCTCATAATTATGGCTAAGGGTTTGCTGAGTTCCTTTGCTACCTCTAATATAAATGGATAGATCCCATCCACCACAGATGCATTTCTTTATGTTTAGCTTCAGCAATTTCTACTCCATTTTGCTCTCAGTTTACAAAATCATTAAGCACCCTGTTACAGTTTGATAAACTGTCCGGCTTTTCCTCTCTTAACTCCTGATGTGTGAATGTAGATGCAAAATATTCATTCAAATTATCAGCTATCTGAGCCAGATCATCAACAGTCAAACCATAGATATCAAGTGGACCAATCTGATTCATCACCTTCCTTCTAGAATTTATATAAGTAAAGAAGTCCTTGCTGTTTTTCTTAGCATCCTTTGCCAAAGATTTCTCATAATCTGCCTTTGCTTGCCTAATCTCCTTTGTTTGTTTGTTTGTTTGTTTGTTTGTTATTTGGTTTTTAGGAGCATTAGCAACCAAGGCCATATTGCTCCGGGATATGCGGTGGTCATTCCCTGACCTTTCCGCATCCTCCATATTTGGTGGTGACGGGCTCGAACCCCGGTCTAATCAAGAAACGTGTGCTACGCACTGCTGCTCCTTCCCACCTGGCCACGGAGGCGCCAATCTCCTTTGTGACTTGATTACAGATTAGCTTATATCTGCCATAGGCTTCTGTGTCGCCTGATAATTTACATGCACTCCATGCATTTTGATTCTCTGCCATAAGTCTGCCACCTTGAATAATATTTCTTAACTGGTATGAAAAGCTAGTAGCTTCCACAATTAGTTCCTTGAATGCTTCCCACTAAGAATTTTCTTTTGGTAACATCGTCAGTTGGTCACACTGTACAGAATTTAAAAACTGTCTGAAACTACTGTAGTCAACTTTATGGAAGCAAAAACCCTTCCCTACCCCTGATGGTAATTATATCTTAAATAAATTCCACGTCAGCACATCATGATTAATGCCACCCAGTGGTTCCTTTATCTGTAAATTCTTAATGCACTAATAATCACTGCTGATAACCGGATCAAGAGTATTACACTCTCTGGTTGCCAGTCGAACATGCTGCTGCAAAAAACAATCATCCAATAAATCAACAAAAATCTTGCTAGTGTGCGAGTGACAACCCAACCCACAAGTTCCAGTCAATATCTGGGAAGTTAAAATCCACCATTATAACACAATCTGATTTACTAGCCCATTCTATTTCTCTGTACAACTGTTTGTTGTACTCATTAGAGTAATTAGGCCTATTACACACTCGTACTCTCATTTTTGCTTTCCCAGTGCCTATGTCACACCAAACTAAGTCAATATTGTACTGTCCATCTAAACTGGATGCACTTACTTAGATTTTATGTTTTTCTTAATTAACAGCATAACCCCTGCTCCCTTCCTATCCTGTCTATCCTTTCTGTACACAATGAACTCCCCAAATTCCAATTCTGCACTCCTAATATCTGTGTGACACCACGTCTCTGATATCCCAACAATATCCACCTTTGATATCTTGATCAGCACTTCAAATTTATTTATTATACTTCTAGCATTGGTGTACATGCAGGTATACATGCACTTATTCTTATTCACCCTAACGCAGCCCGGGTATTTATTTGTATTGATGCATGCGTGAAAAAGACCAGAAATCCGAAATTAGGTAAGGACATCGCACATTGATAGAAATTTTGTGTAGCAAAAAGACCAGAAATTTCGGATTTCTTGACTTTTTCACACATGCGTCAATACAAATAATCTCTCTAATAATTTAAGAGCCAAATACACACACAAACACTTTGTGATATTCCCATCCTGTGAACATGGCGATCAGCTGAAAAGTGTCGTCTGCTTAAGGAAGGGAAACAGCTGTGCATTTCGTTTAATTTGAGTGTTCATCCAAATTTTAATTGTGATTTTAACTTTTTTAATCGTGATTTTAACCTTTTATTTGTGATTTTAATTATTTATTATCAGAAGCGGTTTTAATTATTTATTCTGACACAATGTCTTCTCACGCTGATGGGCTTGCTGTGGTGGTTTGATGTGTTTCGGAGTCAGGTCAGGGCTTTCGGCTTTCAATTCCGTTGTGCATCGAATTTGGTCGTATCTCTATGAGTGAGGGAATAAATTAATTCGTTTTTTTCATCTTATTTTATTTGTTACATTTAGAGAGAGATGACTGGAAGCATTCCACGAAAAAGATTGAGCTAATTTATTACTTTTTTTAATAGATTGAAAAATCGTGAAAGTTATTGAGCCTTTTGCAGCTCTGAAATTTTTACTAATTCTTACTTTGAAATTTAAGGAATGCTGGACTATGCAACAATGTCTAATGTAAACGCAAAAGACATCACTCATTACATGCCAGAATAATCTTGGAGTTTAAATAAACTATAAATTAACTGAGAGTTTGTGCAATCAAATAAAAAGGTATTACACTAGGGCAGTGGTTTTCAACCTTTTTTTTTAATAATGGCACCCCTACTAAATTTTCTGCCCATTTGATCCGATTCTCTCTCTGCATATATATAACATTAAAAAATATATATATTATATCATAGTTATTACAATAATATAATTATAAAAATTACATTTCATAATACAAATTACATATATACACTATATAACAATTTTATTCTTTATATAGAGGTACTAAGTAAACATCAATTATAGATCACCACAAAATTAAAAAGATACCATACATCTTTTTATAATGAAATAAACATATAAATTTAAAAAATAATAAGTTTAAGCAACTTAAACTCAAATTACGTGGTACCCCTGGAATGTTGTTGTGGCACCCGAAGATGCCACAGCACCCTGGTTTAAAACCACTGCACTAGGGTATAAGAAACAGATAACATCAAATGTGGCTTAGTAACAAAGTATGTACATCAAATCTGTAAGACATGGGATGAAAGTTTTGTTCTGTACTGAGAACAATTCACCATCCCAGCTGCCACTACAAAAAAGTTAAAATAAAACAGAAACATACACAATTCTTGAAGAATAATATGGAAATTAAATAGAAAATGATGAAATATTGAAAATGAATAATTTCTAAAAACTGCATGGTCCTTATCTCACATTCATAATTGATTTGTTACTTACATCTGATAAAATAATAACTTACTCTGTCAACTTCATGACACTTCTTGAGACCTTCTCCCCATTTTTCTAACCTTTGGTAAGCCAGAGCGCATTCAGTCTGGAACCACATACACTGCATTTCATTTAAATTCTCCATTGCAGAAACCCCTTCCTATAAACAATATATAATATAAAAAGGAATATGAAAATTCCTTTTATAATAAAATTATATGCTTTATATTAAAAATATATTGATACAATATTTTATACAAGTGTAACATAAATAAATCCTTAAGTATTTTTTTAAGCAACAAAATATCCTCACAATGAAATGAATACTGTAACATGTAGGAAACAAAATAACCTTAACTAAACTTGGCAATAACAGTAAAAAGGCAACTAGTCTTCTGTGCAAACCACCGTGCACTCTTAATTAGCATTAATTTGCTATATTTATTTCATTGTTTAAATGTCCACTAATGCATTTTTAATAATTTCTGTAATATAACTTTTTTCCCTCATAGTAAACTATACTGATATTATAAAGATCATATCAAAAAAAGATAATTGTAATGCTTCCCGTCTACAAGCTGACTTCGGTCCTTGAGGTTGTCGCAGACATTCTCTCAGATATGCCAAAACTGTGCTTGCTACCTGGGATTCTAAAATGCTGATGGAACTGATATTCAGTTGACACTCAAGTCAAGTGGACCTAAGGTTGGAAAGCGACAAAACAGAAATGGGAACTATAAGAACTTTTGGAATTGGCGTAAAAGACTAGTGGAATTTGCAGAATCTCAATGAATGTCGGTAATGAACACTTTTTTAAAGAAAAGGGTGAACAGAAAGTGGACATGGAAGAGCCCAAATGGATAAAAAACTAATGAAATCATCCTCCCTAACAGAAGATATATTGTGAATGATGTTACTGAATGATGTTCTGAATGATTCAGAACAAAGCGAATGTTGGAGGTGATCACAGAATGGTAAGATGCACACTTTAGCATTAACAGAGGCATATGATGAAAGAAAGCAAGCTTATGCAGCATCAGCCAAAAAAAAAAAAAAAATCCAATTTCAGGCTTCTGTTCGTTTCAAATCCTGTTCAGCTCAGCCTTAAATTTATTTAGGCTATCAACTTCCACAACAAAGGATGGAAGTCTGTTCCACCAACCAATTACCCACTGGCTAAAGGCAAACTTCCACACATCTATCCTACAGCTGTCTTTCCTCAATTTGAATTTATGCCCTCTCAGGTGATTATTCTGAGCAAGAAGAAGAATCCCATCAGCATTGAGCATGCTCAAACCATTCAAGACTTTATACACCTCAATCAGATTACCTTGTAGGTGCCTAGTCTCCAGACACTGTATTTGCAAAACTTGAAGCCTTTCTTTGTAAAAGCAACAATTTGTTCCATTCACTAATCTTGTTGCCCTTCTCTGTCCTTGTTCCAACAGCTCTGCATCCTTCTTAAAATGAGGCCTCCAGACCTGTATACAATACTTAAGGTGTGGCCTGACCATTGCCTTATACAAGGGGATAATCACCTCCTTATCCCTGCTAGAAAAATTCCTGTATATCATTGACAAGACACCATGAGTTACTCTTGCAGACCACCTGTACTGCTCAGAAAACTTCATATCTTCCTGCACAATTACCCCCCAGGTCCTTTTCGTTCTCTACCACTGTCAGTGTAGTTCCACAGAGTTGATACGTTACTCTAGGGTTACTGCTTCCCATATGTAGTATTTTACATTTGTCAATGTTAAACTTCATTTGCCACCTCTCAGCCCATCTGCTCAACTTTTTAGATCCTGTTGCAGCAGCGTACTCTCATTAGTGTTCTTAACAACCCTGCCAATCTTCGTATCATCTTCAAACTTGGACATTAAGCTTGATATTCCATCATCAATATCATTTATAAATACAGAAAACAACAATGTTGTTTGTTATTTGGTTTTTAGGAGCATTAGCAACTAAGGCCATATTGCTCCAGGGATATGCGGTGGTCATTCCCTGACCTTTCCGCATCCTCTGTATTTGGTGGTCACGGGCTCGAACCCCGGTCTAATCAAGAAGCGTGTGTTGCGCACTGCTGCTCCTGCCCACCTGGCTACGGAGGCGGCGAAAACAACAATGGACCAACACCGAACCCTGAGGGACTCCACTAATAACATTAGTCCACGATGAGCAATGTCCATTGATTACCACTCTCTGTCTTCTCCCACTCAACCATCCCTTTATCCATAGCAGCAAATTTGCCTCCAATGCCACACTACTCCAAAATCCAGTTAACCAATCTGATTCATCCCTTTCCTTGTAGAGTTTACATAGGTAAAGAATTCTTTGCTTTTTTCCTTTGCATCCTTTGCCAAAGATTTCTCATATAGATCACTTGATATAAATGTAAGAAAAGAAAGGAAAAAACTCGAGTAAATAATATAAAGGTCTTTGAGATAACAGAAGAGGAGAAAAAGCAGTATGTACTGGAACTTAAGAACAAATTTGAGCTTCTGCAGACCTTTCAGGACCAAGATATTGTCAAGGAATACAACTTTCTGAGAGTGATAAAGCCCAAGAAGCCTATAGGTAAAAAGAAATCCAAAGGTGACAAAGAAGAGCAAGATAAACACTGACAAGCACAAAATTGAGTTATGCAAAGCCATTAGAAAGAGACTCAGAGAGGATATAAGATTTAACACAAGAAAAGTAGAACAAGCATTAAGGGAAAACAAAGGACTTAAATCAGCAGTCATGAGCAGTAATACACAAAGACAAATGATGTTGAATCTGAAGAATAGTGATGGTGTACTTATAAATAGCAGAGAAGGCATAATTCAAATAGCAGAAGACTGCCATAAAGAATTATATAAGGAGCAAGGGAATGATACTGGCAGTGGGAAAGATAGATCACAAATTAGCAACACATAAAACATACCTGATGTCCTTCCAGATGAAGTAGAACATGCATTGAAGAAAAAGAAAAATCAAAAAGCTCGAGGTGAAGATGAAGTTACTGTAGAGTTGTTAAAATTAGGAGAAAGAGACATGACACAGAAACTGGCAACTCTTCACAAAATACATTAGGAAAGGAGTGAAGCCTAAGGAGTGGAATAATGCAATCATAATTTTGCTGCATAAAAAAGGAATAAATCAGAAATTGGAAATTACAGACCAAATAGTGTGTTGTCCCACATCTACAAGTTGTTCATAAGGGTCATTACTAACAGATTAGAAAGAATACTTGATGAGAATAAACTGAAAGAGCAAGCTGGCTTTAGGACAGGATTCTCAACTATGGAGCACCTTCAAGCAAATGAATGTAAAACACCATTATGCCTGGCATTTGTGGATTATGAAAAGGCATTTGACTCCATACAGCATAAGGCAATGTTTTGGGCACTGGAAAGACAAGGCATAGATACCCCATACATTATGATTTTGAAGAAAATATATGAGAATGCTACCTCCTTTATTAGATTAGACAAAGACAGTAGCAAATTTAAAATTGAAAAAGGGGTTTGGGAAGGATACACAATATCTCCAAAGTTGTTTACTGCTTCCCTTGAAGTTTTCAGAAGATTGTACTGGTCACAGAAAGGAGTCAATGTGAATGGAGAATGCTTAAACCATTTATGATTTGCAGAGGATACTGTGATCATAAGCTATGATCCTGAACAATTAGAGGAAAATCTCAATCAGTTATGCACTGTTAATAAGGATTTTGGATTAAAGATGAATATGGTTAAAACAAAAGTAATGATGAACAAGTATGCCACGGAAAGGGAACTAATGATTGAAGGAGCAGTAATTGAAAAGGTAGATTCACATACTTATCTTGGACAAGCCATTAGCTGTAATGATAAATGGTTGGAAGTCAAGGGTAGAATAAATTTTGGGTGGAGAGCATTCAGGAAGTATAGCCACATACACTGTGCTGCCACTTTATTAGGTACACCTACCTAGTAATGTGTTGAGCCTCCTTTAGCCTTCAAAACAGCCTGAATTTGTCTAGGCATTGATTGAACAAGATGCTGAAAACATTGTGCAGGAATGGAGTACCATGCAGACATGACTGTGTCACGAAGTTCCTTGAGATTCGATGGAGGTGTAGGCCTGCAGCGAATGGCTCTTTCCAGCTCATCCTAAAGATGTTCAATAGAATTGAGATCCGAGGCCACTGCAGCAAAGAAAAGTCATTGTCATGTGCATGGAACCATTCCATAGTGATTCGGGCTTTGTGCACCAGCGCATTATCCTGCTGGAAGTAACCATTTGACTGAGGATAAACTATCAATATGAACGGATGCACTGGTCAGCAACGATGTGGCATTCAGATGTGAATCTATGGACATCAATGGATCCAACGTGTGCCAAGAAAACATTCCCCACACTGTCCCATACCACCTTGCATGGTAGTCGTCAGACATGACGGGTTCATGGATTCATGTTGTTTTCGTCAAATTCTGAGCCTTCCATCAACATGATGCACCAGGAACTTCGATTCGTCAGACCAAGCAACTGTTTTCCAATCCCCAATAGTCCACTGCTGGTGTTGCTATGCCCACAGGAGGCATGCTCTCTTGTTCTTCATTGATAACAAAGGTATGCGATGTGGCTGTCGGTTGTTGTAGTCCATTACCCCCAGGGGCTCACATCTGGTGAGTATGGGCTTGGCAAACCCAGGGTCCTGAGCTGGATATCATCATTCTTCTCTTTCTTGCTTTCTTGGTGATTCCCGTCTACTTCTCTCTCTCTCTCTCTCTCTCTCAGGGTAACACAGGATTTTTTTTTTTGGCTGGTGCAGCATAAGCCTCTGGCATCCTTGCACCGTATGGCTAATAATAATAATAATAATAATTTGCGACAAAGTGCGACTAGTGGTCTGTTGGGATCTTTTTTTCTGCGCACCAAGGTTGTATTCAATGTGATGTGTGACATTGTGGCCCATCTGTTTGCTTGCACAATTCTAGCCATCCTCCTCTGACCTCTCTTATCAGCAAGCAATTTTCTTCCACAAGAGTGCTGTTGAAAGGATGTTTTCTGTTCGTTGCACCATTCTCAATACACCCTTGAAACAGTGGTGTGGGAAAAGTTCAGGAGAACTGCCATTTCAGAGATGGTTTGTCCAGCATGTCTTGCACCTACTACCATGCCACGTTCGAAGTCCGTTAGATCACTCCTTTTCCCCATTCTTGCTAATGTTTGTACACTTAACTGATACTAGAAAGGTTGTTCTGCTGCATTTACATCCACAACTGTGGTCATGTGACTTGCAATGTTGTAGGACTAACAGCAGGGGGTGTACCTAATAAAGTGGAAGCACAGTGTACTGAGGAGCAATATCCCAATTTGTCTGGAACGTAAAATAATGAACCAACATATACTCCCCACCATGATTTATGGAAGTAAAACTTGGGCACTCACCAAAAGAATGGAAGAGAGAAGCTGAAAACTACACAACGAAGAATGGAACGAATTATATTAGGAATCAGACTGTTGGATAAGAAGAGAAACACACAGATTAGGCAGCAAAGTCAAGTAAAGGACATTCTTATCAAAACTAAAGAACTGAAATGGACTTTTTTCAGGACATATAGCTCAAAGACATGATGACGGATGGACTAAGAAAATAACAGAACAGTACCCAAGAGTGCTAAAAGAAAACCTGGAAGACAACAAAGGAGATGGACAGATGAAATTCAAGAGTTTGTGGCAGTAAATGGATGGCCAATGCACAAAACAGAAGGAACTGGAAAGTTGCTGGAGAGGCCTTCAACCTGCAGTGGATTGAGAATGGCTGATGATGATGATGTGTGGCTATTAAATAATGAGACTGTTGCAATAAAATAAATATAATGAAATATTTTATACCTTACAAGTTATCCCCTCCAAAATAATTGCCTTGGATTTGCACACACTGTTCCATATGTTTCTTCTAAGCCCAGAAATATTTCTGTAAATCATCTGTAAGCCATTTTAACACATTGGTTGTTTTTTTCTAAATGTCATCAAGTGACACTGAAAATGGATTCCCTAAAGTACACTTTTCAGTTTAGTTTTAGAGAAGGGGAAAAAAAGTCAGAAAGGGATAGGCCTGGCAAGTAAGGTTCACACAGGGAAATTTTTTTGGCCAGAAATTGGCAAAAAGAGAGCACATCATGAGAATGTCAAGATAATGCTGGGGCATTATCTTGACAGAGTATCCATCCTTCCACAATTCAGGTCTCTTTCTTCAAATTTTTTCATGCAGCCTTGTTAGAACTTAATGTAATATATCTGATTGATAGGCTGATTTTGTGGAATGAATTCAACCATAATAATTCCTTTAATATCAAAGAAAACAAGAAGCATGATTTTCAATTTTGATTTTGGTCTAGGGGATTGTTTTGTCTTCCACTGCATTTACTGTATTTTAGTTTTTGTGTCATACTGGAACAGTCAACTTTCATCGCAAGTAATTACAGTACTCAGAAAGTCTGAATAACTTGGCATCTTGGAGTCTTCTCATTCTTTGAGTTTCATTCAAAATTTTTGGCATCATCTTGGCACACACACACACACACACACACACACACACACACACACACACACACACACACACACACACACACACACACACACACTTCTCATGCCTAAATTTTCAGTCAAAATTTGTCTGCTTTGTTGTCCATATTGAGTTTTGATGCAATCATTGTAATGCTTAAATGGCAATCACTTCTAATCAATGTCCTTACCCAGTCCACATTTTAATCAATTTTCATGGTTACTGGACAGCCTGGTCATCACTGTCTTCCACATTCTTTCTTCCTTCTAAAAATCTTTTATGCCATTCAAACACACAAGCTCTTAATATATTATCTTTACCACACACTTGACATTGGTGTTTTCTTTAGTTTTATTAAAAATTTACAGTTGATTTGTTGCTCGATATTTTTGCCTGTTGTTTTTCTGGCAAATTGCAAAAATATAAGATAATTAAAACCTGTCTAACTGCAAAGTGAATGAATACGTTAGAACATGATTTGGCAGACAACTAGAGAAAAGTTGAAGTGCTGTGCCTTTGTTTCACAAGTGGCGCTTAGTGTGTAGTGGCTGCACGCACAGTCCCGTTATTTAACAGTCTTACAACAGAGTAATCACAAGTACTCATGAAACCCTTCTATTCAGTACACTACTAGTTAAACCATTATGGTGGTACTTATAATTATCCTGATTTACAATATTAGTTAGTCATTTGTGTAAAATGCATCAATTACTTAATTTTGCATTTAAAAATTAAATCATTAAATTCTGGTCAGTATCAAATCCAATTCTTGGTTGAGACTTCAAATAATATATGATTTATATTTGTAAATGCAAATCTTAGGGAAATATTATAAACAAATATATATTCGAGAATGGTTTTGATAATGTATAAAAGATTAAATTTGTTTTCATTTACTTTGTTTATTCTTATTTTGTCCAACTAAAAATGCCTACAAAGGGCCTGAATTTTTATATATATCAAAATTTTAATTACTTTTACGTTATGTATAATTTTGACGTGCGAGTAAACTGTTTCCAACTTTCAAGGGTAAATTTCTGTATAGTGATCAATAATTTTTAGTGGTCACTAGGTGGTCACTATAGTCAAGTTCTACTGTATTTTGTGAACACGTATATGAAATGAAAATCAAGTAGTTTTAAGAAGAAAATTCATGTCATATTCTATTTCTATAAGCCACTTGTAGCTGATTACCTGCTTAAGGAGGCTTGTTTATCTTCTTGCAGAATCAAAGGAAGCTAACAGATAACATAAAATTTTATGTGTGCGTACACAGTTTATTAATGCCATGCTATATTTAACTATAAAAATATTAAATTAATTTAAAAATTTTTGCCAACAAATTTATATGATACATACCCTAGTAAACTTTGAGCACATTTCCTCAGCTTCTTTGATCATGTTTGCACGGAGCATATACTTGGCACACTTTGAGTTAATGTATCTATCTGCAGTGTCTAAAGCTTGTGCTTCATCCAAACACTGTACTGCTTCAGCAATATCACCTGAATGCTGAAATATGCAAAACTTACATATCAAAACTGCAACAAAGAAAAAATGCACTTTTTTCAAACTAAAAAAAATTTTGGGTCAAAATTTATTCAGGATAGGGCAAGCCCAAGTGAGGATTCAATGTGATTCGAAAACGTTCACAAGTATAAAATTTATATATGCTTTATTTAAAATCAAATTTCAAAAACTGATGTCCAGGGTAAATTTTCAAATAATTGTTGCTGATCAAAGCATATTATAAATGTAATTCCAAAGCTAAAACATTCATATAAAACTGGCAATTAAATTCTCAAAATATTTGATTGATTAACAACTAACAGCAATTAATTAAGAGATAAGGTTTTCTATTCATTTACTATTAACGTGGCATAGTATCATGTTGCCTGACAGGCCCTGCAGTAAAATATTTAATCCTGCTGACTCATTAGTTGGCAATTAGTAGTTGGTACTAGTCTTGTATGTGCTGCTTGCTGCTTTTTTTAAATCCATTTATACTGCTGTTCACTTTGTGTAAGATGAGGGATGCTATAAGGCTGCACAATATCATTTACATTACTATTTACATTACATTCCAGTGTTGGCATTTGAGGTGAGTGGACACGCTTTGTCAGGGCTCCTCAGTTAAGTGGATTTTTGATTAGTGCTTTTAAATATTTGATTTATTTAGATATTGTTGGATTATTTTGTTATAGGTTTTCCTGTAACAGTTTGATTTTAATAATATTATAGATTTAATTTCCATTGATATTTAGCTAATTTTATAATGGTAGTTACGAGATCTACCTTAAACATGTCACAGGGTATCGTGACTCACACGGAAATAGCCGATGGCGATTTACGGGTGAGTCATGATTTATGATTTATCCGTTGTGGAACCTGTGTAATGTTTTCCAAGGTCAACTTGGTGACTAATCATAGCTCACCTGGGGATTCTTTTCTTTGTGATCGATGTAAGGAGTGCACTGATCTTAAATTACAATTTGGTGCGGTGATGGAACAATTTGAGTCCCTGAAAAAACGGGTGCTTGCCCTCGAGAATAATGCATCTGGGAGCTTGTCGGGAACTCAAGACTCCAGCAATCTACCAAGTGATGCACACCCGATTCGGGCCTCAAAACAGAAAAACCAAGTGCAAACTACTCTGATTAAAAAGGACATTGTTTTATTAGGAGACTCCATTGTCAGGGAAACGGGGAATATTTTTTGTAATAACGATAGGTGGAGTAGAACCAGGGTATGTCTGCCGGGAGCAACTATTAATGATGTCACCAACACTGTCAGATTTTAAAGGGGGTAAAGAGAATATTATTATTCGTGTGGCGACTAATGACATTAAACATACATGATCTGACGATTTGTTGGAAAAATACAGGACCATGCTGAGGAAATGCCGTGAGCTAGGCCACAATGTCTATGTGTCTGCAATTTTGCACAGACACGATAGGAGGGATTATATGTTAAAAGCCTTGTGGATTAACTCAAGACTTGAAGGACTCTGCAAGGCTTTAGGGGGGAATTTCTATCAGCTTGGCCCACACTTGTAGGTAGAAGGAATTTGTTTTGTAGAGACCGGATACACTTAAACAAAGGCAGTGCAAACGTTTTTGCCAGTATTATTGAGGATACCTTAAAGGTCCAGGGAAACTGCTAGTTAGGAGGGATGTGGTTAATACTGACACGCGTTTATCTGATAATATTGGTC
This sequence comes from Mastigoproctus giganteus, assembly GCF_048544385.1. Lineage (NCBI taxonomy): Eukaryota > Metazoa > Arthropoda > Arachnida > Uropygi > Thelyphonidae > Mastigoproctus > Mastigoproctus giganteus. Next base: position 21,040,923 of record NC_143575.1, read on the forward strand.
AAAGTAACTCTTGCACATACCTCAAGAGTTCTTATCTGTTACCCCAACTGGACATATTATCTAGATGTTCTGGAGACAGAAACGTTTCAAGTGAGCGAGTAGCTAATGGCAGGGGAGAGAGCCTAAATAACTTCAAGGGTTGTGTTAGGGTTGTTAAATATACAAGAACAGTAAGTCTTAATTGTTTATACATTAATATTAGAAGTGTCGTAAATAAAACGAGCAAATTCGAACGGCTCGTTAAAACAAGTAACGCAGACATAATAGAGCTTATGGAGAAGTGGTGCCACCCGGAAATTGAGGATGATGAGTTTCAGTACGGCTTGTATAATGTATTTAGGAAGGATAGGTTAGATAGAAGGGGTGGTGGGGTTATGCTTCTTATCAGAAGCAGCCTGAGTGCGACGATAGCTTTCCTGGTTTCAGACGTTTCACATGCTAGTATAGAATCTGTATGGTGTGAGATAGTTTGAACCAAAGATATAATGCGAGTAGGAGTAATCTACAGACCATGTGATTGTAAAGATTATGACGAAAGCCTCTACACGCAAATGGAATGGGCAAGTAAGCGTCAATGTCTTATTATGGGTGATTTAAATTTGGCTCTAATTGATTGGAGTAAATGGGAAGGAAACTCAACATGGGGAACAAAATTTTTAAATCAACTAGATGACTGTTATTTGTATCAACATGTCAGGGAAAGTACCAGAGAAAAGAATATCCTAGACCTCATCATCACCCACGAGGTCCTTGACGTCACAGACATTCTCTCAGATATGCCAGACAAGCTGTATTTGTTACCTGGGAGTCTAAAACGCTGATGGAACTGATATTCGGGTGACACTCTAGTCAAGTGAACCCAATTTCGGCGAAGTCCGGACAGTTTGTGACAGCCAAATCCTCTGCTTGCACCTTCACGATGGTGGGACTGTTAGTAATCCTGGGTATAACCTCCATGTACAAGTACATGGTGGGTGACCACCCAGGTGTGAACCAATGTAAGCAGGAGTCGAAGTGTGGCGCCCACACCACATGGAGAAACGCCGCCCCTCTATGATACCAGGCAGTACTAGGTGGTAGATGACTCTCATCAACCGGTGCAATACCACCACTTTGCTTATTGGAGACTTGAAGTGGTGGAACCCATGTTTAGTCTCTAGAGCTAAGTTCCGGTCAACCCTTCCCTATCTCTTCCATCATGCAGTATGATTGATGACTTTTTAGGTTATGATGAACATCGTGGCGAGATCCAATATTCCTTACATTTCGAGGGTACAGCTCTAAAACGGTGTTCGCAGGCCGGCCGCTAGTTAGTACACCGGACCGGACCGAACCTATTGGTAACTCTTTAGGAGGCTTCCGGATCAGCTAGTGTATAATCTTCTACCCCTACTCTGTCAGATAGTGACTGGAAGGAGTCCAAGTAGTGTGTATGCGGGGAGTATTGTCGAGGCCATGTTATGTCAAGGATCTGGGTATATACTTACTATGTGTATGCCATATCCAAAAATTTCATTACTTCATACAGCATGTCCCACACACTTTTTCTTACTATTGAATACACCATGAATTGTGAAACTAATAGAGCAAGCTTATCTGCGAAAAGATCTAAACCTCCCAAGTACTTCCTAATTCATTTCACAAATATACGTGGTCTCAATTCTAATATCAACGATGTCCATTTCCACTTGCAGTCTGCCAAACCCCCTGTACTTTTTCTGACAGAATCTCAGTTATCGGTTGATTCAACTACTGCTCATCTCATATGCCCAAATTATTCGCTGTATGATTCCTTTCGCCTCAAAGGTGGTACTTGTGCATATGTCCGTTCCAATATTCCCTGTCAGAGACATGATAATTTGGAATCTCCTCTTTTCGATCCTCTCTGGCTTAAAATCTCTCTTCCTCATTGTGTCAAATTCATCTGTTGTCTCTACCGTTCTCCCCACTCCACTAATTACTTGGAGCTCTTTGACTTACTCGCTTTGCAACTTGACTTTCTCCAGTCCAACTTCCCAAACAGTGAGGCAATTTTCCTTGATGATTTTAGCGTTCACAACTCCAGCTGGCTTCCGTTTTCTAGTCACACTGATCCAGCTGGTCAAGATGCTGAGGCTTTTGCAATTACTAATGACCTTGCACAGATTGTTCATTTACCTGCAAGAATACCGGACAATCCTAATCATACAGCCAATACGCTTGATCTTTTTCTCACAAATAACCCTTCTAAGTACACGGTTGAAGTGAGAGGTCCTTTAGGCAATGTTGTTGTTGTTGTTTTTTGTTATTTGGAATCCTAACTATTACCAGAGCATGTCGCACAGTAAGCACACCTGCACTACAGTTGCTGGCCGGAACTCTCCCACTTTACCTGGAAGTAGCCAAAAGAGGCTTATATTATAGATTTAAAAAGGGCATACCCACAGAATTTCTGGGGATAGCCCTTGATACAACCAATACCTTCAATGATGAAAGAAAAAGAATAGCCACAAAGCTCCACGAGCTATGGCAAACAAAGTGGGAGCAGGAAACCAGAGGTCTGGTCACCAAACGGTTTCTGCCACTGGTGTCAATGGTTAGCCCAAAGCCACCTAAGTGGTATGCCCCAGGACTTTTTACAACATTTATATTGACAGGGCACGGCTCCCTAAAGGCGAAACTAACCTCCTTAGGCCTGACCGATGACCCAAACTGCACCTGTGGCGAAAGTGAAGACTGGGCACACATTCTCTATGAATGTATAATATATGACATCCCCAGAACAGAGCTAATAGCACAGATTGGTCCCCTTCCCAGGGGAGAAGAACATCTCTTCATCATAGAAGAGCAAAATTATAAAGCTTTTACATCTTTCACACAGAAAGTTTTCGAAATGCGCAGAGCAATTTCAGCCCCCCAGCAATTAAACAATAATCAATAGTAAAATTGCCCAAGTTTCCCACCACGCCCAGATGATGACTTAAAAACTGTTAGGATAGCAGTATTCTGCACCCTGACAGAAACCTGACATAACAAAACTCCCCATGACTACCATGCCATGTGTAGGAACCTGGGGCCCCAAACCAATGTAGGGGAGGGGGATGGGAATGCATGCAGAGAAAGTGAATGGGAGTGAGCAGAAGAGCAAATGTAATTGGCCGAAAGAATACAAAGTTAAAAATAACTTACATTACTTTATATATACTGTACCAACAAACATTTACAAACCACATAAACGCTATCACTGCATTCTCCCCTGGCCTGCAAAAAAAAAAAAAAAAAACCTTGCAGCTAGGCCTGCACCACAACTGAAGAATAACAGTAAGTTGCGGTGCCCAGAGAGTGCAGTGCAGAAAGAAAGAGTCGAATAAATGAGATGAGAACTAGAAGAATGAATAAAAGTGCAAGCGTGAGAGAAAAGAACACAAATGCTAAGTTAAGTACACACTAACCCTGGTTTTAATTAGTATTTAAATTTACGCTACCGATCATTGCATCCCCTCCTGGTGTGTGAGAAAAAGATGAATGAGTTGAGTGAAAAAGAAAAAAAAAAAAAAAAAAAAAATTGTAAAATAAGAAAAAAGTATAAAAAAATAAATAAATAAATAACAAAAAAAATTATAAAATAAGAAAAAAGTATAAAAAAAAATAATAATAATAATAAAAAAAAAAAGAATGCAAGTAGAGTGAGAATGCACATTCCGAATGAAGTAAATGTGTGCGTCTCCCCCCTTCACCTGGTAGGTTCCCCACTGCCAGCTAACATATCCCACCCCCAGAGCGGGATGGGCAGCTGGACCTTCATACCGGATTCGACACTCCTTGGACAAGACACCGACGAAGACATTCTGCGGCTTTGCTGCCAACACGCCATTGGCGATCCGAACTGGGTACTCTAACCTGGTTCCCTTTAAAACCCCATCCCCAGGCAGGGAATGGAGGAGACGGACCTCTGTCTCCTCTCCTCCCTGCCTACCCCCCATATTTCGCCTGGTGGGGCTCATCTCCACTGACCTCTTTGGGGATGCCTACTCTATCCGTCCCTATTCTTCTATCTGTTTCCTCCCCAGTCTTCAATCTCCCCCCCTCTCTCTCTCACTAAATCGACCGAGTACACCCCATAACAATGCCGCCAAATTATAACCAACGTCTAAATTATTCCGGTTTTGTGCAAATCTCTAAGATATCTAACACTATCAGCTTTTATCTAGCGTTACATGTCTAAATTTAATAACATCAAAATTTTGCCCGACCTATTTGGCCTTTAACACATCTCTTTAGTGTTCAACCCTAACCAGCGATTTCCTAACAGCAATCCCATTAAGCATTAATGTCAAATGCATAAAAGTTTATGTTTATTTTATTTATTTATTTTTTTTTTAAATAGGCCCTAGCCACTGAAATCCCAGGAAACTAGGTGGCAGGACCTGCCAGAGCAAATTGTTGTGATACTGGATACACCCGGCTAGCCTCCACGTGGCAGGGTATGGGCAACGTCGGGCCCCACTAGGGGCCTGGCGGCCAATAAGCCGGATAAACAATGGGAACAACATATCAAACTGCACAGACACGACCCACACACTTTCAAGTCTCTGGCTTGACAGTGTACTGTCCTCGATACAGCGAAACACACGCGGAGATGGGATTGATTGATTGATTGATTTGGATTTTTGTGGCGCAAAAACAGCAAGGTTATAATGCGCCATGGAAAGAATAAAATTCAAAAAAAAAATATTAGACTTGTTAGTTTTAAAAAAGGTTACTTCGTCTAAAGTTGCATGTGTATATATATATATATATATATATATATACAGACATATCAATACATAAAAGCAAATTGTATATTTCATATGAGTGTATATATATTGATCGATTTTAAAAATTTAAAAACTGCTGACACGTTGTCGTTGTCATTTAAAATCTGGCTCAGTCAGATGGGTAAAAGCGATAAAACGAGCATTTATAAAATTGGTACAATCGCATAAAATGTGTTGGACGGATAAAACGGTGTCGCATTGCTCGCACATAGGAGGGTCATCAGCCAGCGGAGATGGGAGAAATCCCAGGTGCCGTCTGACACGAACATACCTTATACCTTATGCTCCGGGGATATGCGGTGGTCATTTCCTGACCTTTCTGCATCCTCCGTATTTGGTGGTCACGGGCTCGAACCCCGGTCTGATAAAGAAGCGTGTGCTACGCACTGCTGCTCCTGCCCACATGGCTATGGAGACGCCACCTTTAGGCACTTCAGATCACAACTTGCTGATTGTCTCTTCTCCAATGGAACCGTTATCTCATGGCTATTCCCGACCTCGTGTTGTTTGGCATTACAAGAATGCAAAATGGGATGATCTGCAAGACTTCTTTTCTTCTTTTCCTTGGTCAGATCACTGTTTCAAAACTTCTGATGTCAATGTTTGCTCAGATTGTGTCAGTGAAATTATTCTTGCAGGAATGGAATCCTTTATCCCACATTCCACTTTAAAATCTCGTCCTTTATCTAAACCTTGGTTTTCCAATAAATGTGGTAACGCTGTTCAAGAGAAGAAAGCTGCATATCGTAATTGGCTTGTTTCTAATTCTTCAGTTTCATTTCCTGCCTACACCAAAGCTTGCAACAATTGTAAAGCAAGTTATTAATCGGTCCAAACTAGAGTTTGAACAGGCTAAGAGTAGAAAACTTGCTTCTTGCCCTAATGGTAGCCGAGCATTCTGGTCTCTTGCCAAAGCTATTGGCTGCAAGTTTTGCCCATCTTTGCTCCCACCTCTGTCCAAACCAGATGGTGCTGTTGTCACTTCAGCCAAGGATAAAGCTGATCTGCTAGCATCCCATTTTTCTTCCAACTCATGTATTAATGATCTTGGTAAAATACCTCCCACCATTCCCAACATGCTCCATTCAATGCCTGCTGTGGTCATCCGTCGAAAGGATGTCAGAAGGATTTTGAAGAACCTTGATGCTAAGAAAGCTCCAGGTCCCAATGGTATTTCTCCACTTGTTCTCAAAACCTGAGCTCCTGAACTTACTCCTATTCTCTGCCACCTTTTTTCACTTTCTTATTCCAAAGGTGTTTTTTCTTCTGCTTGGAAATTTGCTCATATCCAGTCAGTTCCTAAAAAAGGGTGACAAATTCCTCCCATCCAATTATCGTCCCATTGCAATTACTTCTACTCTTTCTAAAGTAATGGAGAAATTAATTAACTGCCAACTCTTGAACTACCCAGAAACCTTCCATCTGATCAACGATCGCCAGTATGAATTCCATCAGTGTCGATCCACTGGTGATGTTCTGGCTTATGTTACCCATTTATGGACTAATTCAATGGAAAGGTTTGGTGAAACAGAAGTAGTTGCTCTTGACATCTCAAAGGCTTTTGATTGTGTTTGACATAAAGGTCTTCTAAACAAGCTTCCATCTTATGGTTTGCCAACTGTTTTTAGTAATTGTTATCCAGTTTTCTCTCTGATCGCTCAGTGAGGGTGATGGTAGATGGCTCTCTGTCTTCTAACTTCTCCACTAATGCCAGTGTCCCCCAAGGTTCAGTTCTTTCCCACACTCTTTTCCTCTTATATATTAATGACCTTCTTCCATTGACTGAAAATCCTATCCATAGTTTTGCCGATGATAGTACATTGTATTCCACTTTCCATTTTGAGAAACCCTGCCCTGTTCAATCAGCTTCAACTTCTCGAAAATCTGCTACCAATTCCTTGAATGTGGATCTTCAGGTAATTTTCCAGTGGGGCAAAGACAACTTAGTTGATTTCAACCCTTCTAAAACTCAGTCTTGTCTTATATCTCGCAAAAAGGATTATTCTGCTCCTATGCTTATCTTTAGCGACACTCCGATTTCTAGGCAAAATGATATATCTCTTTTGGGTATTACCCTGACTTCTAATCTCTCTTGGCACAAGCACATTACAAATATTGCTTCCTCTGCATCTAAAAAACTTGGTTTTCTCTTTCGCTTTCGGCGTTACTTTTCTTCCAAACAGCTGCTCACTCTGTATAAATCGCAAATCTGCCCTGCAATGGAATATTGTTCCCACATCTGGGGTGGTGCCCCCAAAACCTCTCTCAGGCTTCTTGATTCCATTCAGAAGAGGGTAGTTAGGTTAATTAATGATTCATCTCTAACTGAGTCTCTCCACTTGCTGTCTCATAGACGTACTGTTTCTGCTGCATGCCTCTTCTACTGATACTTCCATGGGCACTGTTCTTCTTCTGCATTGGTTTCTATAATGCAACCTTCCTTCATACGTATTTCCTGAAAATTACAGTCTACAGACGTTGAAGTCCTATGTCAACAAATACCTTCTTTCGTCTTCTCAACCTCCAACCCAATAGGTTCTAATACCTCTCGTGTTTGGGGTTTATATATATAAAAAAAAAAAAAAAAAAAAAATGAATCAGATTACATAACAGGGCTGACAGCAGAGGAACCAGTAGCAGGAAGTGATCACGGAGTTCTACGGTGGATGATGATGAGAGAGGTAGCAGCAGTAAAAGGCAAAGGATTGGGTTTTAATTTCGGAAAAGGAAATTACGATGCCTTAAGGTATTGTTATTGTTATTTGGTTTTTAGGAGCATTAGCAACTAAGGCCATATTGCTACGGGGATATGCGGTGGTCATTTCCATCCCTTTCTGCATCCTCTGTATTTGGTGGTCAAGGGCTCGAACCCTGGTCTGATCAAGAAGCGTGTGCTGCTCACTGTTGCTCCTGCCCACCTGGCTATGGAGGCGCCGCCTTAAGGTACTACATGGCGTCTATTAACTGGGTAGATATCGCGCAGAGAATGAATACATTTGAACTGTGGTATGCTTTTAAAACATTAATCACAGATGCCTTGAATGTGTATATTCCATTAAAAAAATACTCCACGAGGAGGGTTCCAAGTTGGATAAATAGTGAAGTTGCCACATTACTTGAGCAGAAGGTGCATGGAAAAGTTACAGAGCAATAAAAAGTACTGAAGCCTATAACAGCTACAAGGTGATCTGTAATAGAGCCACAGAAAAGGTTCGACAGGCAAAGGCAGTTTATGAGAAATCACTAGCAAACAGAGCAAAGAGGGGGGATAAGGAATTCTTCACATATATAAATGCCAAGAAGAGCAGGACAAACCAGTTCGGACCTTTACGTAAGGGAAAGGGGATAGTATTAAATATACCAACTGCCATTGCAGATGAACTCAACAGTTATTTTGCATCGATATTTACAAATGAAAAATCTTTGTGGCAATGGGAAATTTTGGGAGCGAAGTTGAAAAATATGTATTTAATGATATTGAAATTTCGCAAGATTATTTAATGAAAAAAACTTTCGAGCCTACAGGCCAGTAAGGCTCCTGGAATTGATGGAATATACCCTATAATCTTAAGGGAGGCGGCAAGTGAGTGCATTGAACCATTGAAGCTAATTATGCGAGCATCATTAGACTCTGGGGAGATTCCCTTGGATTGGAAAAGTGCCAATGTATCTCCCATAAATAAGGGTGGCTCTAAGAGTGAAGTGGGAAATTATCGACATGTCAGTCTGACTTCAGTGGTAGGGAAAATTATGGAGGCAATGATCAAGGGTGGAATTCAGGATCATTTGGATCAAATTGAAATTTTAAAGGATACTCAGCATGGTTTTGTAAAGGGAAAATCATGTTTAACAAATCTGGTTCGCTATTTTGAAAGGGTCACTCACGAGCTGGAAATTTCAACATTGTTTATTTAGATTTCAGCAAAGCTTTTGACTCAGTCCCACACGAGCGGTTGCTTTATAAGCTGGAACAGGTTGGAATCACTGGGCAAATCCTTAGATGGATAGCAGGATGGCTTCAGGGCAGGAGGCAGAGGGTTGTGATAAATGGCTATTCCTCAGATTGGGTTGATGTAAGAAGTGGAGTTCCCAAAGGATCAGTATTAGGACCACTGTTGTTTTTAATTTTCATAAACGACACTGAAGAAGGGATAGAGGGCGTGATGTCTAAATTTGCGGATGGTGTTAAAATTGGTAGAATAGTTAATGATCACTGTCAAGCTGAGCTTCTTCAGAGAGACCTAGATAGACTTCAGGAATGGTCAGAACAAAGTGTAAGGTATTACACCTGGGAAACAGTAATCCCAAAATAACTTATTCACTTGGTGGAGTTCAACTGAACCCAGTACTGGAGGAAAGGGACTTGGGTGTTACGATATGGTCTGACCTGAAATTCTCTGAGCATTGTAAACAGGTTGCAAGGAAGGCCCATGGTGTCCGATCGATGATCTTGCAAGTAGAGATAGGGATGTGATAATCCCATTATATAAGGATTTTTTTTAGACCACACTTGGAATACTGTGTTCGAGTATGGAGACCACACCTAAAGAAAGACATCGAGCTTCTTGAAAGGGTGCAAAGACAAGTAACTCGCCTGGTGAGATCGGCAAAAGAGTGTCCTTATGAAGAAAGACTTCGAATATGTGGGTTGCAGAGTTTGGAAACTAGACACCTTAGAGGAGATTTGACTGAGGTGTGTAAGGCTCTGAGAAGCATCAGTAAAATGAATGTGGATGACATTTTCAAGGTTAGAAATGATGCTAGAACTAGGGGACATAAATTCAAGTTACAGGGGGAAATGTTTAGATTGGACTGCAGGAAGTTTTATTTTAGCCAGCGAGTTATAAATTACTGGAATAAGTTGCCTACATGGGTGGTGGAGGCTGACAGTTTGGGAAAATTCAAAGGTCATCTGGATAGTACCTTTGGGTTAGGGAAGTGCATAGGATGATAGGTTTAATTTCATTTTCTTTTACTAATTATTATTATTTATTATTATTTTTTTTATCATTGTTTTATTCGTTTTTTGGCCAGTGCAGCATAAGCCATAGGCTTTCTTGCACCATGCGGCCAATACTAATACTACACTGAGCACTGTCAAGAACAGTTAGACATGTAGTGAAATACTGCTTTGCAAAATTAAACCAAAGTTCCAGAAGAGTTTGTGACTAAGAACAATAAACATGAATGATTTCATGTTTACTGTTCATATGTTAACTTCAAAGTGTTTTTTGTAAATACTAGTTTAATTGTGTTGGATTAATTCCTAAGTTTTGTACAATTAATGCCTCCACAGTGGTGACTCGATATTCAGAAAAGTAGGAAGCATACTGTGCAAAAAGGACAGGTGGGATAGGACCAAAGTATGTCGGCTAGGAGTCTAAAGTAGATGAAGTAGAGCACATATCTTTAAAAGGCACAAGGTGATATTGTGCCTTTTAAAGATACTTTTAACACATAGGTATTGGTTCTAATGATATAAAGAATAGGAAGTCTGAGGATTTAACTAACAAGTACAGAGAAATGTTAAAAGAAAAGTCACGAATTAGGACTGAAATTGAAAGTGTTTGCAATCCTGCCCAGATATGATAAGAGGGAGTACATGATGAGAGCCTTGTCAATCAATTTGGTATGGAAGACAGTATGCAAGGCTTATGGGATAGAATTTTTCTCAGCATGATCTGTGCTTGTTAACAGGAGAGACTGTTTCTACTGGGATCGGACACATTAAATAGAAATGGTGAAAGAATATTTGCTGTGCTATCAAGGGACCCACAGATTAATACAATAACAGTAGTCATAGGCAGAGGTGAAAGTGAAAGGTCCTTGTGGAACAAGCAAATACAAGGGCTATATAAGGGTTACTAAGAGTAAAAACAGTTGCAGATATACTTGTATGAACGGATACACTTGCAGATATACAGTACTTGTAATGCTAGTAGCAAGTAATAAATTTGATAAATTTGAAGCAAATTTTTTATTAGCAAGTAATAAATTTGATAAATTTATCAAATTTGATAAATTTGATACTAATCAAATCATCAAATGCAGATTTTGTGGGGATATCAGAGACCTAGTGTCAGCCAGATTTAAGGGATTCAGAATTTGAATATGGGGAATAGAATGAGTACAGGTGGGGAAGGAATTATACTCCCAATTCCATAACATCTAAGGCATTGCATCGAGTGGACATGAGTGGTTAGTGCAGTGTTGTGTGAGTTTGGTGTGACACAAGCACTGGGAAAACAAAATTTAGGGCAGTAGTATGTTACAGGCCTGATGACTGTGATGAGTACAATGAACAACTGTACAGAAATATAGAGCGGGCCAGAAAATCACAGAAGTTCTTACAAAGGGGGTATTTTAACTTTCCAGATATTGACTGGAAAGTTAAAGTAGCAAGCAGCAAGACTGTTGTGGATTTATTGGACAACTGTTTCCTACACAAGCATGTTAAGGAGGCAAAAGAGAAAGTAATACTCTTAGCATTAGTAAAGGCACATGATGCAAGAAAGCAAGCTTATATAGCATCAGACAAAAAAAAAAAAAAAAAAAACCCTTATTTCACCCATCCACTTGCTCCAAATGTCTGTCAAGTTCTGCTTTGAATCTATTTAAGCTTTCAACTTCTACGACAGATGGAAGTTTGTTCCACCAATCAACCACCCGCTGGCTAAAGGCAAACTTCCGCACATCTATCGTACAACCACCTTTCCTCAATTTGAATTTATGCCCTCTCAGGTGATTATTCTGAGCAAAGAGGAAGAATCCCACCTGCATTGAGCATGCTCAAACCATTCAAGGCTTTCTACACCACAATCAGATCACCTTACAGGTGCCTAGTCTCCAGACACTGTAATTTGCAAAACTTAGGCCTTTCTTCGTAAGAACAACCCTTTGTTCCAGTCACTAATCTTGTTGCCCTTCTCTACACTCGCTCCTACATCCTTCCTAAAATGAGGCCTCCAGACCTGTATATAGTACTCAAGGTGTGTACTGACCATTGCCATATACAAGGGGATAATCACCTTATTCCTGCTAGAAAAATTCCTGTATATCATTGACAAGGTACCATGAGCTACTCTTGCAGACCATCTGCACTGCTCAGAAAACTTCAGATTTGCCTGCACAATTACCCCCAGGTCCTTTTCATTCTCTATCACTGTGGTACCACATAGTTGATACGTTACTCTGGGATTACTGCTTCCCATATGTAGTACTTTACATTTGTCAATGTTAAACTTCATTTGACACCTCTCAGCCCACCTGCTCAACTTTTTAGATCCTGTTGCAGCAGTGTACTGTCATTAACAACCCTGCCAACCTTCGTATCGTCTGCAAACTTGGACATTAAGCCTGATATACAATCATCAATATCATTTATAAATACAGAAAACAACAATAGACCCAACACTGAACCCTGAGGGACTCCACTAATAACATTAATCCACGAAGAGCAGTGTCCATCGATTACCACTCTCTGTCTTCTCCCACTCAACCATCCCTTTATCCATAGCAGCAATTTGCCTCTGACTATCAGCAGTGACTCTTCATGCATTAAGAATCTGTAGATGTTGTTATTTGGTTTTTAGGAGCATTAGCAACTAAGGCCATATTGCTTTGGGGATATGCAGTGGTCATTCCCTGACCTTTCCGCATCCTCCGTATTTGGTGGTCACGGGCTCGAACCCCGGTCTAATCAAGAAACGTGTGATATGCACTGCTGCTCCTGCCCACCTGGCTACGAAGGCGCCAAGAATCTGTAGATAAAAGACCCACTACGTGATAGTGATCACAATGTACTCACGAGGGATTAACTTAAAGCAGTAACTATTGTCAAAGGCAAGAGAAAGGGCTTTAGCTTTCGTATAGATGGCTACAGCAGTCACAGAAAATTTTTTAATTATATACAGTGGGACCCACTGATGAAGTTACCAACAGCAAATTCTAATTGGAAGCATTCAGGGAAGTAACCACATACCAACTAAGAGATAAAGATCAAAGCATGGACTAAATGGATGCCAGATGAGACTCATGGCAGTGAAGAAAAAGGCACGAGATACACAAAATATCAGGTGATATAGATGCCTATAGTAGATACAAGCTAGTCTGCAATCAAGTCATAAAGGAGGTCTGGCAAGCTAAGGAAGATAATGAGAAGTCTCTGGCAAAGAAAAGCAGTAAAGACTTCTTTACAGTAAACAGTAGAAGGAAAAGGTTGAATTACATTGGTCCACTAGATATGAACAGATTTACTGTTGATGATCCTGCTCAGGTTGCCAACAAACTGAATGAGTATTCCACATCTACATTTACATTAAAACTAGTGAGTATTTTTCATGACCAAAAAGCACATTTGCAAAATTTTTGATTAATTAATAATTTAAAATTAATAAGCACTGGTAAAAGGCCAAGCATCAGTATACTCAAAGCACAACTTAAAAACTGAATACTTTTTTCCAAATACCAAAGTAAAAAACTGGGACCTATTAGGCTACATGATATCACCTGTGATACAAAATGGGGCAACACTACTGCTGGAGGCGCCTCCGTAGCCAGGTGGGAAGGAGCAGCAGTGCATAGCACACGCTTCTTGATTAGACCGGGGTTCGAGCCTGTCACCACCAAATACGGAGGATGCGGAAAGGTCAGGGAATGACCACCGCATACCCTGGAGCAATATGGCCTTAGTTGCTAATGCTCCTAAAAACCAAATAACAAACAAACAAACTACTGCTGGTTTGGTTTAAGCATTATGGTTATTTTGAAATGTTCTGAGCTGTCCCAAGGGTATTAGAAGGCATGTGTGCATCATTCTCATTCTCAAATAAGGTCAGCTGGTATTACTGAATGGTGCTAGAAGTGCTGTGGTTAATTCCATTAGCTCTATCATTAACAGATGCCATCGTATGAAGAGATTATCACGGAAAGTTTTTTGTGATCTTATACAAAATAATAATAATTATTATTATTATTAATTATCGGTGAAATACAGGCCAATCACATGCTTCCCAAAGATGTACAAGATCCTGACCAGCTGCATAACTAAGAAGATATCAGACCACTTAGAGAGTCAGAACATAATGGCCGAACAGCAGAAAGGATGCAAGCGGAGGAGCAAAGGATGCAAGAAGCAATTAACTATAGGTGCCGCAGTTATGGAGCAAGCCTTCAAGAAGCACAGCAACCTATACATGGCCTACATCGATTACCGCAAGGCCTTCGACTCCATACCACATAGCTGGCTAATAGAGACCCTGAAGACCTACAAGGTCAATCCGATAGTGACAAACTTCCTAGGAGCAACAATGGCGAAATGGAGTACCACCATTAAGGTCAAGAACATCACAACCAGGCTAATCCCCATTAGAAGAGGAATCTTTCAGGGAGATGCTCTGAGCCCACTATGGTTCTGTCTAGCACTCAACCCACTATCCACCATGCTCAACGGCAGCAAGTATGGATATAACCTCAAAGAAGGAAGAAAGAACCTGTACACCCTCACCCACCTGATGTACAGGGATGACATCAAACTCTGTGCAGCAACCGAGAAGCAACTCCAGCAACTACTCTGGATCACTGAAGAATTCAGCAAGGACATCAGGATGGAATTTTGGTCTAGAAAAATGCAAGACCCACACACTGCACTAGGGAAAATTAGTTGGCCGAAACTACCAGCTGCTGACTGGTAAAGAGATCGAAGCTATGACAGAAGGAGAGACCTACAAATACCTAGGGATGATGCAGGCTGAGCAGTTAGAGTACAAGGAAATCAAGAAGTGCCTGACCGAAAAATATCATCAGAGACTCAGAAGCCTGCTGAAACCAAAACTGAACGGAGGGAACACAGTTAAAGCCATAAACACCTATGCAGCTCCAGTACTAACATACACATTCAGGGTCATAGATTGGACTAACACCGAGCTAGAAGATATCATGCAAAAGACAAGGACAATGATGACCAAGAGTCGCGAACACCACCCGAAGTCAGCAGTGGAGAGAATAACAATACCTCGGAAAGAGGGAGGAAGGGGCCTGATAGAACAACAGAAAACAGCGATAGTTAACCTGAAGGATTATTTTGAGAACAACACAGCACCACTCCACCAGGCCATAAGGAAGATAGATAAGTGGAATACCCCACTCAACCTAAGCGAGGAAACCCCTCCCACCCAGACAGTACAAGAAACGAAGTTAGAAAGATGGGCAAAGAAGACATTCCATGGCAGACAATACAATGACCTCCATCAAGATCACATTGACACCATTGCTTCCAATGCATGGCTCACAAGCGGAATGCTCTTCCTCAAGACTGAAGGATTCATGCTGGCCATCCAAGACCAGGTAATCAACACCAGAAACTATAGAAAATACATTGCAAAGGAGCCCGGAATGTCAGATGACATATCGATGATGCCACCTGGCCTCAGAAACGATCCAACACATCACCGCGGGGTGCAAGGTGATCGCCCAGACTGAGTACACTCATAGACACGACCAGGTAGCCAGGATAATACACCAGAAGCTAGCGAGGAAATACCAGTCGACCAAAGAAAGTGTACCATACTACAAGTACGAACCCCAGGCAGTACTAGAGATCTGAACCCACAAGCTGTACTGGGATTGCACCATAATAACGGATAGTTCCATCCCACATAACCCTTGTGGACAAGATGGAAAAGGCCTCCTACCCGATTGACATAGCGGTGCCAAACCCTAGCAATGTCCAGAAAACCCATGAGGAAAAAATTAGGAAGTACACGAACTTGAGACATGAGATCAAGGAGATGTGGCATATGCAAGAAGTATCAAGCATCCCAATCATCGTGTCAACCACTGGTATGGTACCAAAGACTCTACATAGCAGCCTAGCAGCAATAGGTCTCCCAGAGAACACCTACAAGGAACTCCAGAAAGTCACAATCCTGAACACTTGTAGGATAATCAGAGATTTCCTTGGCCGACAGTAACACCAGACATTACAACCACCCTGTGTACTTGGTAGCAGTACCCGAACCCCCCAATCAGGAAGAAATAATATAAGAGCAACAACAATAATAATAGTAAACAACAAAATCTTCAATGAAAAACTAGAGATGAAAGACAGCAGTGGACCACCCGAGCAGAAGGGGATCAAGGGGTTCTGGGGCAACATATGGAGCAGTGAGGGAAGACAACAGCTGAGCCCCTCCCCAATAGAATTAGAACGAAAGAAAACCAAGTAAGTACAACAGTCGATCAGAAAGTCCCACAACTGGTGAACCCCAGGAATAGAAAACATCCACTACTACTGGTACAAGAAGTTCACCTTCACACAGAAGCACCTAGCACAGTTCACCCAGATGATAAGTCACCCAGAGACAATCTCAGAATTTCTTATTCACGGAATTACATACCTAAAGGCCATGGAGCAAGCCTACAAGAAGCACTACATCGAGCAAGTCTACAAGGAGCACTACATCGATTACTGCAAGGCCTTCAACTCTTTGTGTCACGCCTTCAAATAAACCGAGAACTTGGAGTATTCATACTTCTATGTGTGACTTTGATATAACTTTTGTATAATTCAGCAAAACTACTTGAAAGTATTTTTTTTTAAATATACTAAAAAAAAAACAAAAAAAAACAGATAATTCAAACCCATTTAAGCTGAGATTCATAATTTACAGTCCCCTACATTGTGAGTTAGTTATACTGCAGTGCGATTTCATAAATAAATTTTTAGCTGGATACAAGCAATAACAGCAGCAACCTTAACTGATCATTACATAATCGCAGCCAAGGTTTCCTCCATAATGTATAGTATTTATAAAGATAAATGGGCTGCAATTCTAAGACAACTTCTTAATTTCTTCTGTAGTTGCTTAGATTCGAGCAAATATTAGTAAATAGAAATTTACTATTAAATTTTCAGCTTAAATTATTTTTTGAGCTAAGTTCTCACCTTGAATATCCTTGCTTTAGCAACAAATAATTCTATAAGTGTAGGTGTATGATCTATAGCTGTATTTATGTACTCTAAAGCTTTGGCAGTACAACCCAGATAATCATAATGTTGAGATAAAAAATAATATGCCCAAAGTAAGGCTGTTGCTGGTTCTTTTTCTGCTGAACCCGTTTCTGAAAAGGTAAAAAAAGAAACGCTTTAGTGTACTTTAAGTAGGAACAGATAATTAACTTTAATATATAATAAATTATTGAATACAATACTATAATATATATATATAAATAATAATATTCACATGGGATACGTCCCTGGAAATTGTCACAAATATTAGGACAAAAACGTCATGACAGAAAGAGGGCTGGGTTTACCTTTCTTGTGGAAATCACGGCAAATGTTCATGATCTTTAAAAAATGACACATAACTTATCCATCAGAGGGCTCATTTCAAACACCTTACCAGCCAGAGCATTAGACACATCCAAAATCTCTGCCAGTGCCTTAAGCAACAGCTGAAGCTTTAGAATAACATAATTTTTTCTTCTCTGCTGCTGTCAACTTGCTTTCTTTGAGATTGTTAAAACCTTCCCTTCTCACATTATGTGCCAAAAACTTAATCTTCAAAAACTTCTTCTGACGAAGCAGTGTCTTTCAGGTCTTTTACCATATCAGGCAGCAGCTTCTTTCAGCACACATTCCAAGGGTTTGAATTTTTCTCAAGACTCCTTTACATTTGTTACACAGTCAGAAATGTACACCTTTACATTTGTTATACAGTCAAAAATGTACATTTTCCAGAATTGCTGACTGACTTATATAGAGAGATGTTTACTATCGGGTAGAGGAGTCTCGCAAATTGTGGTGAGTGTAATATAACAAATGCTGCAATGAGACCCAGATCCAACAGTTGGATCAGGGTCTCATCTACATCTCTGTAGCTTAACTATAAAAAAACAAGTATATATGCTGGAAATGTAACACAGGTTTGTGAAAGAAAGAAAAAAAGAAAAGAAAAGAAAAAAAAAAAAAAAGGTAAACTGTAGCCATTATCAACCCACTGCAGAATGGAAGCTTCCTCAACAATTCATGCTAAGGGAAATGGACCATAATCTGCCATGCTGGTCCAGTGCGGGTGGGTTGGCAGATCGTCTGTATTTAGCAGTCAGGGCCTTGAACCCTGGTCTACTCAAAGAGCGTGTGCTACTGCACTCCCGCTCCTGACCAGGGAGGCCTCGGCTTGTGAAGAATAAAGACAAAACCTGAAGATGGAGAATTTACCAAATTTTACTGAATTATATTTATTCTATTTAATTCATTCATATATCATATATGTTACTCAAAATAAACAGGACTATGTGTTCAAATGAAATGGGTACAGTGGATAGGAGAAGTAGTTTGGACTACACGAGGTCTGATTAAAAAGTTCCAGGGTTTTATTTAAAAACAAAAATAAATAAAGTAGTTTACTCTGATATGCAAGTGTCCCAATGTTTCTGTCAAGTCTAGAAGCACTGCTGAAGTCTTCAACTATGAGCCAGTTAAGTTCTGTGGTCAGTCTGTTGGATGTTTAGAATGCCAACAAATCATCATTTAGGCTAAATATTCAGTTTCAAAAATCACAGAGGTCTAGGTTGGTTGAATTTGGATGGTAGGATACTTTTGTCATTCAAATTTCTTGAATGACGAGTGCAGTGTGTACAGGACCAATTTGCTCTAATATAGTGTTCTCACTAACAGATTTAGATTATAATGATTTTTGTATGCTAATTTTTGTGTAATGTAAGCATACAAAACATTAAACATTAATAAATATACATAAATAAAATTCTATTTATACTTTGTAAAGCCACCACAACCAGGGGAGTTTATGCATTTCATTAAATATCAACAACATCTTCAATAAGGGTCCAGAAATGCTGTATGAATGTTTAGCAGTTTCTTCGTACATAATTACCCAACACTGGTTCCTCCGTAACAAGTGCTGGGGAGGAGTCAATCTTGTTTCCAATTTTCCTTAATGGTAATGATGAGGAAGTACAGGGGCTGCCAAAGTCCTAATGATCTGAAGGTTAGGAGAGCATTTAAAACTGGAACAAGACTATATTCCTTCTAAAGGACTTTTACCTTTTAGAAATTTGGCCAGAAAAATGACAACTAATCCTTAACACTTCTATGGATGATGCTACGTGAGTGTTCCTTACGAACACTGTGTGAAACTAGACAGGCGTATAACCCGATGCAGTAAACTACACAGGTATTTTTTGTCAGTCTCAAAATGTATTTCATTCTGATCAGTTGTGTACCAGCACTCTGCATCTATTTTTTTTTTTTTTTTTTTTTTTTGTTATGAGAATCCCAAACACGAGAGGTATTAGAACCTATAGTACTTAGTACCATGCTTGGGTTGGAGGTTGAGAAGACGAAAGAAGATATTTGTTGACAGTGGACATGAACTTCTGTAGATTGTAATTTTCAGGAAATACGTATGAAGGAAGGTTGTTCCAGAAAACGGCAGTTGAATGAATAAATGAGGAAGATGAAAAGTTGGTTGTGTGGGTTTGAAGTTGGCAGTAAATGGATGTTGGCTGGTGGCGACACGTGTTTGGACTGTTTTGAAAGAGAGAACGGGAATTATAGAAGCCAATTCAGAAGAACAGTGTCCGTGGACGTATCTGTAGAAGAGGCATGCAGCAGAAACAGTACGTCTATGAAAAAGCGAGTGGAGAGACTCTGTTAGAGATGAATCATTAATTAACCTAACTGCCCTCTTCTGAATGGAATCAAGAAGCCTGAGGGAGGTTTTGGGGGCACCACCCCAGATGTGGGAACAATATTCCATGGCAGGGCGGATTTGCGATTTATACAGAGTGAGCAGCTGTTTGGAAGAAAAGTAATGCCGAGAGCGAAAGAGAAAACCAAGTTTTTTAGATGCAGAGGAAGCAATATTTGTAATGTGTTTGTGCCAAGAGAGATAAGAAGTCAGGGTAATCCCCAAAAGAGATATATCATTTTGCCTAGAAATCGGAGTGTCACTAAAGATAAGCATAGGAGCAGAAGAATCCTTTTTGCGAGATATAAGACAAGACTGAGTTTTAGAAGGGCTGAAATCAACTAAGTTGTCTTTGCCCCACTGGAGAATTACCTGAAGATCGGCATTTAAGGAATTGGTAGCAGATTTTCGAGAAGTTGAAGCTGATTGAGCAGGACAAGGTTTCTCAAAATGGAAAGTGGAATGCAATGTGCTACCATCGGCAAAACTATGGAGAGGATTTCCAGTCAATGGAGGAAGGTCATTAATATACAAGAGGAAAAGAGTGGGGGAAAGAACTGAACCTTGGGGGACACCGGCATTAGTGGAGAAGTTAGAAGACAGAGAGCCATCTACCATCACCCTCAGTGAGCGATCAGAGAGAAAACTGGATAACCAATTACTAAAAAAAATTGGCAAACCATAAGATGGAAGCTTGTTTAGAAGACCTTTATGTCAAACACGATAAAAAGCCTTTGAGATGTCAAGAGCAACCACTTGTGTTTCACCGAACCTTTCCATTGAATTAGTCCATAAACGGGTAACATAAGCCAGAACATCACCAGTGGATCGACACTGACGGAACCCATACTGGCGATCGTTGATCAGACGGAAGGTTTCTAGGTAGTTTAAGAGTTGGCAGTTAATTGATTTCTCCATTACTTTAGAAAGAGTAGAAGTAATTGCAATGGGACGATAATTGGATGGGAGGGATTTGTCACCCTTTTTAGGAACTGGCTGGATATGAGCAAATTTCCAAGCAGAAGGAAAAACACCTTTGGAATCAGAAAGTGAAAAAAGGCGGCAAAGAATAGGAGTAAGTTCAGGAGCACAGGTTTTGAGAACAAGTGGAGAAATACCATCAGGACTTGGAGCTTTCTTAGCATCAAGATTCATCAAAATCCTTCTGATATCCTTTTGACGGAAGACCACAGGAGGCATTGAATGGAGCGTGTTGGGAATAGTGGGAGGTGTTTTACCAAGATCATTAATACATGAGCTGGAAGAAAAATGGGACGCTAGCAGGTGAGCTTTATCCTTGGCTGAAGTGACAACAGAACCATCTGGTTTGGACAGAGGTGGGAGCAGAGATGGGCAAAAGTTGCGGCCAATAGCTTTGGCAAGAGACCAGAATGCTCGGCTACCATTAGGACAAGAAGCAAGTTTTCTACTCTTAGCCTGTTCAATCTCTAGTTTGGACTGATTAACAACTGCTTTACAACTGTTGCGAGCTTTGGTGTAGGCAGAAAATGAAACTGAAGAATTAGAAACAAGCCAATTACGATATGCAACATTCTTCTCTTGAACAGCCTTAGCACATTTATTGGAAAACCAAGGTTTAGATAAAGGACGAGATTTTAAAGTGGAGTGTGGGATAAAGGATTCCATTCCTGCAAGAATAATTTCACTGACACGATCTGAGCAAACGTTGACATCAGAAGTTTTGAAACAGTAATCCAACCAAGGAATAGAAGAAAAGAAGTCTCGCAGGTCATCCCATTTTGCATTCTTGTAATGCCAAACAACACGAGGTTGGGAGTAGCCATGGGATAAAGGTTCCATTGGAGAAGAGACAATCACCAAGTTGTGAACTGAAGTGCCTAAAGACCTCTCACTTCGACCGTGTACTTAGAGGGGTTGTTTGTGAGAAAAAGATCAAGCGTATTCGCTGTATGATTAGGATTGTCCGGTATTCTTGTAGGTAAATGAACAATCTGTGCTAGGTCATTAGTAATTGCAAAAGCCTCAGCATCTCGACCTGCTGGGTCGGTGTGACTAGAAAATGGAAGCCAACTGGAGTTGTGAACATTAAAATCACCAAGGAAAATTACCTGACTGTTAGGAAAGTTGGACTGGAGAAAGTCAAGTTGCAAAGCGAGTAAGTCAAAGAGCTCCAAGTAATTAGTGGAGTGGGGAGAACGGTAGAGACAACAGATGAATTTGACACAATGAGGAAGAGAGATTTTAAGCCAGAGAAGATCAAAGAGAGGAGATTCCAAATTTCCAAGTCTCTGACAGGGAATATCAGAACGGACATATGCACAAGTACCACCTTTGAGGCAAAAGGAATCATACAGCGAATAATTTGGGCATCTGAGATGAGCAGTAGTTGAATCAACCGATAACTGAGATTCTGTCAGAAAAAGTACATGGGGTATGGCAGACTGCAAGTGGAAATGGACATCGTTGAGATTAGAATTGAGACCACATATATTTGTGAAATGAATTGGGAAGTGCTTAGGAGGTTTAGATCTTTTCACAGATAAGCTTGTTCTATTAGTTTGACAATTCATGGTGTGTTTAGTAGTAAGAAAAAGTGGGTGTGACATGCTGTATGAAGTAATGAGATTTTTGGATATGGTGTACACGTGGTAAGAATATACCCAGATCCTTGACATAACATGGCCTCGACAATGCTCCCCGCATACACACTACTCGGACTCCCTCCAGTCACTATCTGGCAGTGTAGAGGTAGCAAGATTATACACTAGCTGATCCGGAAGCCTCCTAAAGAGTTACCAATAGGTTCGGTCCGGTCCGGTGTACTAACTAGCGGCCGGCCTGCGAACACCGTTTTAGAGCTGTACCCTCGAAATGTAAGGAATACTGGATCTCGCCACGATGTTCATCATAACCTCAAAAGTCATCAATCATACTGCATGATGGAAGAGATGGGGAAGGGTTGACTGGAACTTACCTCTAGAGACTAAACATGGGTTCCACCACTTCAAGCCTGCAATATGCAAAGTGGTGGCATTTCACCGGTTGATGAGAGTTATCTACCACCTAGTACTGCCTGGTAACATTGAGGGGCAGCGATCCTCCATGTGGTGTGGGCCCCACACCTCAACCCCTGCTTACGTTGGTTCACACCTGGGTGGTCACCCACCATGTACTTGTGCATGGAGATTATACCCAGGATTACTAACAGTCCCACCATCGTGAAGGTGCAAGCAGAGGATTTGGCTGTCACAGACCATCCGGACTTCGCCAAAATTGGGTCCACTTGCCTCGAGTGTCACCCAAATATCAGTTCCATCAGCGTTTTAGACTCCCAGGTAGCAAGTACAGCTTGTCTGGCATATCTGAGAGAATGTCTGTGGCAAAATCACAAAGAGAAATCATTGTCAGTAGTTCCAGCCAATTCTTAGCAGCATTCTAAGTCCTTTTTTTCTAATATAAGTTTCAATAAAGAAAAGTATCCCAACAAATTCCTTTCATATCACTGTATGTCAATATGTAGCTTCAATGAGCTCTTGGCATTTCTGAATGAGAAAATTGTGAAAACAGATATGTCAGTTTTGTTTACTGTCTTTTGTAAGCATAATTCATTTTTGATGTACTAGCAGGTTTTAAACTGCCTAGTTAATAATACATTGCTCACAGTAGAAGAAGCTGTCTTCGCAACAAGTTGCCCTGTTACTGCACTACTTTAAAACAAATAACACTGCCAAATGATTTTTTTTGTATAATTTATTTAAAAATGACTACCTGCTGCCTGACAAAGGATCTACAAGTCCCAAAAGAGGCCTGAAATGGAACTTGATCTTTTTTTTTTTTTTTGAAAATAGTGCAATATCGGAGCAACTCATAGTAAAGTTTCTGATGATTTGATTTTTAGGAGCATCAGCAACTTAAACCGTAGTGCCATTATGTACTATGTGTGTACAAATGTGTGCTAACTGGTCAATCTACATGTTGTGCAAATTGGCCAGTTCGAGAAACCTGGAACTGATAGGTGAAAATGCCACCCCTTCCAGCTGCAATTGGCCAACCACAGCCTCAATTCCTTCAGTACATTTGGTGACTTCAACACAGACTTCTCCAAATCAGTGACAGTTATTTTATAATACCACCAAATGCAAGTTCAACAAGCACATATACAGGGTTATGCAAAAATACTGTCAACAACTTTTGACAGTTTATTTGAGAATAACTATATATTTTTATTTAAAAAAGATATCAAATGAAAGCATAAATATCAAAGTTTTTAAAAGTTACCTTACAGTTCTTCAGTATGGGGTTCAAATGACCCTGCATACACCAACACAGTAATTAAATTTATGCCACACTTTCTCCAGTGTATTGTTGTCGATCTAAGCAATAGCTTCAGTGATATTTCCTCGCAACTCTTCCAAAGTGACAGGTAAGGGGACCACTAACACCAAATCTTTCGCAAAACCACTTAGATAACAACCTAAGGGAGTGAGATCTGGTGATCTCGATGGCCAATGAGGTAGAGGTTTGTCACTATGAGAAGCATGGCCAATCCAGCAACAGGGATAATTGTCATTCAGAAATTTTCACACCTCCCTATGGAAATGTGGCAGAGCCCCATCCTGCTGCAAAATGAAATTGTTTCCATCTTAAGCTGCAGCAGCAACCACTCCACTGGCATGGCAAGGTTAGGATTCACAGTGTCGTTGACGAAAAAGAAGGGCTCATAAATCCTTTTTCATGGACATTGCACAAAAAATATTTACTTTTGGACTGTCCCATTCATGTTCTACAGTTTCATGTGGATTCTCACTCCCCCATATACAAATGTTGTGTCAATTCACTTTACAACTGAGAGAACATGGCTTCACTGGCAAACACTAATCTGAAATTTTCAGTATTATTATTAGCCATATGGTGCAAGTAAGCCTGAGGCTTATGCTGCACCATCCAAAAAAAAAAAATTACCCCTGAGAGAGAGAGAGAGAGAGAGAGAGAGAGAGAGAGAGAGAGAGAGAGAGAGAGAGAGAGAGAGAGAGAAGTAGAAGGAAATCACCAAGAAAGAGAATGATGATACCCAGCTCGGGACCCCTGGGTGTGCCAAGCCCATACTCACCAGATGTGAGCCCCTGGGGAAGTATCACACAGTTCTCAGATGTTACAACAAAATTCGTATCAAGAAACTTTGTCATGTGGTTTTAGGGCTTGTAACAAATGAATTTTGTAAGGACACACGGAGAGCCACCTTCTGAGAATAAGCCAAACACTTTTCTGTGGAATTCCAAGCTCTCCACTGACTTTTTTTAGTCGATTTGCGAGGACTCCTGAGATATGCATGCAGCACATGTTCTATCCCAGCACACCTATTGTCTGTGCTGGGATTGACCTGTGCTTTTGCCCTTGCAGATGCATCCATGCTCCACAAACTGCCTATACCACTTAATGATGTCATCTCGAGTTGGTGGATTTCTATGAAATTTTAAGGAGAACAATCGCTGCACTGAAACACTTGATTTTGTTATCATAAAAGAGAACACAACTTTGATATTTACACTTTCATTTGATAGCATTTTTGTCACAGAAAAATATGTAGTATATTTGACATAAACTGTCAAAGTTGTATAGTGCAGTAACTGGGTAGTTTAAGTTCTGCTGGCAAAAAAAAAAAAAAAAAAAAAAAAAGACACACACGAAAGGACAAGATAGTCCTCCCAATTTCATCTAATATCAAAAAGGCCAAATAACATTGGCTCTTTTATAATTCTGAAGCTCTTAACTTTGTATAGTTAGCCAAATAAACAAACAGTCTAATTAAATAATCACTCTTAAACCATGTGAATGCAATAATGCTGGAATTAAACTGTTTGTTTCTTTGGGTAAAAGTTTTTTTATTTTCTTCTTTGAATATATTTGTATAGTTAATTTAAAAAATGATGGCTCTATAGCTTTATAGTTTTATGTACAGTAATACCCCGAAGTTACGCGATAGGTGGGTCCGACGAAAATCGCGTAAGTCGAATTCGCGTAAGTCGGGGTACAACTTTGCATATAAATACGTATAAATTTGTTTAATTGGGACCAAGGACTAACAAAAACACTAGTTTAGAAGAAAAATATTAATAAAATTGCAGTTCTTTATACATATTAATACAAAATATGTATTAAAAAAACAAATGACTTACGTTAAAAAGTTATTTCGATGTCGATGGCTTCATAAAATCTAACAAATTCGTCTGACGACACAGCGCATTCCTTTTTTTCACGCAGAATTTCTTCGTAGCAAGCTAATAATTTTTTTATTCCTTGCTTTGTAGCTATAACGCGTTCTTCGTTGGAGTCTATGTTTTCTAAAATTTTTAAGCCCTTTACAATTGAGATCTTTTCAATTTTCAACCTGTCAAGTTTGCAATTGTCATGTGCTTTTCGCCGTTGCTTCATTTAGGTCTGTAGCACGTGCAATATCACATGGTCTTTCATTTCGCTCAAAGCGTTTCACAATTTTAGATTTTTTCTCTATCGACAGAGGCGGACTGGCCATAAGCCTTACCGGGGAAACCCCGGTGGGCCAGTGTGATTTTGGCCATAAACCATAGTATGAGGCCACTATAAATTTTCCCGGGTAAGAATTTTTGATCCAGTCCGCCTCTGTTTATCGATAATTGCTTTTCTTTTTCTCTCTGAATCTGCAGCGTCTTCACCAGGACGCTTCCTTTTCACACCTTTTAATTAAGTATTTTACTCATTTTTAGGGAATAAAGCACAATTACAAAACGAGGAGCACGCTTGATACGCATAAACAAAGCTGCGCGCATGTAGCAAGTGAATAAACAACACCGTAAAAGCAGAGATACGCTATTAACACCTCACATTTCTAGGGGTTACTACCATAAAACAATAAAAATCCAGTTGGTTTCTGCTAGTGAAATCTGTTATAAACTAGTTGTAAACTCGATCTAATTGCATTTGCGATTATACCGATAGCTAGAATTGTGTTGGTTTTTACGTTATTATGGTGAAATGTGTTTCCCCTTCACTGATATAAAAAACATAAAAGCAGCAAAGCTGAATTTTGTTCATCTTTCGCTCTCATTCTCCGCCGTCGCACCGTATATCGATAACATATGAAAAACGACCTTGAAGATAGTGGGCGGCAGCGTTGCCAAACGAAAAAATCAAGAACCGCGTAACTCCGAGTTCGCGTAAGTCGGGGTATTACTGTATTTTATTTTATTGCATAAAATAATAAACGGATGAAATGTAAAATGAACAGTTCACCAAAACAAATAAATACGTAAATAACACAAGGAATTTTAAGGACCATTCATTGTATTTCACTGTACCGAAATTATGTACCAGGTACATAATGAGTTTCTGCCACTTTACTCTGAAACTGATAGTGTCACTAATTGTCACAGTGGCAGCCGTTAAAAACATCTTTACTGCATGAACTCATTATGAAACTGGTAGAATAAAATAAATAAAAAAGTATTGCTGCATTATTTTCATTTAAAAAATAATTTCAGTACAATGAATGGAATTTTTCATTGTACTAGTGTGGAATGAAATAAGATATATAACTTTGACACTCAAATGATTTTAATTCCCAAGTGAATACTCCACTGATTATTGTTCCATTATGTGTAGTATTTACTAAAGTATTTTTGACTTAATATCGAAATTGAAGACATCTTTCATAAATTTACAAAACTTCTTTCCAGCCTCAGAATTTAATTCTAGATTGAAATCACCAGCGAGAACTATAGGTATATGATTGAGTGGCTCTTACAATAATTTTGCACCTTCAATGGAATACAGCATCAAATTCTTGTTTATGGATTTTTGAATTATATCTAATGACATACTTGGAGTGATGTATATAGCAACGATGAAAAGAGATTCACTATTGAATTTTCATAAAAATCTACAAATGTCGCCACTTTCATCTGATACCACTGTCGTGTTACTGCTATTATGTTGTGCAAAGATATGTGGTGTACTGATGATAGTTGAACTTTCACGTTGATATATAGCAATGGCATCACTACGAACATCTGACCTTTCAAATTGAGTCACACATTGGAATGGTTTAAGTCATACATGTTCATCATTATCCAACCATGTTTCACTTAATATCAATATTTTGGATTGCTGTAAGATTGTGTCCATTTTGATATCTCGAACATGTATTACTTAAACCATTCCAATGTATGTATCTATCATTTGGATTGCTTCTTTTTCTTCTAATAGTGCAGAGGGTGCATTATTCATCCATAATATGTGCATGTGGACTTTCTCGATGTTGAAATTCAATGCGTTTAAAGAAATTCACGATACAGGGTCTTCATTTATTAATGTAGCTTTTTCCATGTAAGGTAGATCCATAACTTCGTTAGTTGTAATTTCTCACCTATATCTGAATTTGTATAACATACACAGTAATAAGGGCCATGTTGGTTCACATGCACTCAACACCAAGAACATTGTAGATTTTCCTAATTGACGAATCATGGCAAACACATCTCGTTTGCGTTGACTCCAATAAATTGGTGCCTCCGTAGCCAGGTGGGCAGGAGCAGCAGTGCGTAGCACACGCTTCTTGATTAGACCGGGGTTCGAGCCAGTGACCACCAAATACGGATGATGCGGAAAGGTCAGGGAATGACCACTGCATATCCCCAGAGCAATATGGCCTTAGTTGCTAATGCTCCTAAAAACCAAATAACAACAACTCCAATAATATGCTGAATTGGGAATTAATTTTAGAAATGCCAAGTTACATGCTAATGACTTGTTTATAAATTCTTTTGATTCCAATATAGAAGGAGTAATGTTAGCTGTTATTCCTACTGATTTAAATTCAATTTGCAAATTTTCTGCAGTATGTATTTGCATAATTTTCATTGCCAGATATAGCAAATGTTGGGGAGTTACTCCATGATGATCAGATTTACGAATTTCACTCGATGCCATCATAAAGGGAGTAATTTTTAATTAAATTTTCATGCGTGTCCCAAATATATAGCTGGAAAAGAAAGTTCTTCTGCATGTATATCAAATATGAAACTTGTTGGAGACGATTTCTAACCTGGTTCTATACATAAATATTTATCTTCAGACCATAAAATGTTTGTTGTTGAATTAACAATAGTTCATCATCACTGTTGACAGGTTCACAATTTCATCTGAATGTTCCTCTTCACCATCATCATTTGTCCCCAAGGAATCGTCACTCACTTTTATGCCGTAGAATTTATACAAAGGGGAATTTATCAAATACCGTAACAATATTTTCACTATTTTCTTCTGCACACATCCTTGTAGATATGATGATTTATGTATGAATCTTCATTTTATATGTAGATTAATGGCATAATCGTCATCTAATTCTCTAGTTAATTTATGAGCCATGGTATTTATGTTAACTGGTACATTTATTATTTGTCCAATGATCCCATATTGTCCGTGTTCATAACGTAAACAACAAATTTGCATAAAGCGTAATCGTGGTGATATCAAATGCTCAGTTACAACATTCAGTGGAGGCAAATGAGTAGGATATGTTGGATATATAAACCCATTTGACGTGGCCATAGTTGGTATCCATCCCTCTTTTAATGAAGTATGATATGTATTACATGTCATGAAAGTACTCACTTCTTGTAAAGGAAATTTATTTAGAAGTAATTCATATGAAGTTGTTGGAAATGGTTTCAAATCTAATTGAAACCATAAACGATCGCAAACATTACAACTAAATCCAAATGGGTTTTTGTACACTAGTTTTTCAAACTCAATGTCAGCTTGTGTAGACACTATAGGAATGTAATCAGGAATCTCATTATTAGCCATTTCTAATTTCGCTTTTTTTTGTGCATGATATTCCTTCATTCGTTCTGCTGGAGTTTTAGATTTCTGATAAGTATCAAGCATAGTGGAACTCTGTGGTTGACAAGTATCAGGCATAGTAGAACTCTGTGGTTGACAAGTATCGGGCATAGTAGAACTCTGTGGTTGAATTTCATTATGATTTGGAATAGTTTGAATTACCCTTTTCTTCTGTTCATGATATTCCTTCATTATTTCAGCTCGAGTTTTTTTTGGGTGCAGTTTGAGAAGTCCCAGTCACAATGAAACACTCTTGTTGAATTTCATCTGGATTCATATTTCTGTCCAATTTCGTTTTCTTTCTTTATATGATATTCCTTCATCTTTTGAGCTTGAATTTTCTCGTAGGCAGTTTCAAAAGTTCCAGGCACAGCGAAACACTGTTGTTCAATTTCATCTGGATTCACATTTCTGTCTAACTTCCCTTTCTTTCTTTCACGATATTCCTTTGAACGGTGGGCTGTAGATTTTGGCACAGTCACTCGCATATTAATCATTATGCTGATATAACAGTATAACATAGTGCATCACTGCTCAATTGTACTTGTTGCATACAATTGAATTTTCTTGCGCATGCGTTGTACTTGTTGCATCACTGCATGCAACAAATACAACACATGCACCCAAGGAAAGACGTTTTTAACGTCAAGTATAATGCATGTGCATCGGGTTTCATGACGATTTTATACAATGATTTCTAGGTAACGTAACACTTTTTTTTTTAATAAATAACACCAGTAAAGACATTTTTAATATTAAAAAAATTTCAGATTACTTAATAATTTTTTAAGCGTCAAACACTAACTAGTTGACACAGTAACACTCCACTGCTCAATTAGGTGTGTCGACCACCTATCTAGTCTGAAAAATGCATCAGTGTGTGCAGGCAGAATGCCACACGCAGCATTCTACCCATGCATACCAAAACGAATGTCATCCAACATGATGTGTAAAATGCTCGTCTAGACTGCAGAATAAGTAACACTGGTTATTTTCAAGATTATAAATGATGCCAGAACTAGGGGACATAAATTCAAGTTACGGGGGGAAATGTTCAGATTGGACTGCAGGAAGTTTTATTTTAGCCAGCGAGTTATAAATTACTGGAATAAGTTGTCTTCATGGGTGGTAGAGGCCGACAGTTTGGGGAAATTCAAAGGTCATCTGGATAGTACTTTCAGGTAAGGGAAGCGCATAGGATGATAGGTTTAATTTCCTTTTTTTTTTATATTAATTATTATTATTTATGTTTTTTTGTTTTTATCATTGTTTTGTTCGGATTTTTTTTTTTTTTTTTTTTGGCTGGTGCAGTATAAGCCATAGGCTTTCTTGCACCATGCGGCCATTACTAATACTAATACTATTCCAGTGTGTAAGATGCTGCATGTTACATGTGGCATTTTACAAGCTTGTGTAGCATTGTCCTAAATGTAAAGTTCTACACCTGGCAAACAGAAATCCCAGAGTAACTTATAGAGTGGGGGGGGAGGAGTTCAGGATGATAAACTGTTCATATACGAAGTATAGCAAATATGAAATTTAATGTGCACACGGAATCCCTATCAATAGTTTAATAAACCTTTGCAAGTAGAGAAGATATCATTATTATTCTATATATAAAACAAAGGTAAGACTGCACTTGGAATATTATATTCAG
This sequence comes from Mastigoproctus giganteus, assembly GCF_048544385.1. NCBI lineage: Eukaryota > Metazoa > Arthropoda > Arachnida > Uropygi > Thelyphonidae > Mastigoproctus > Mastigoproctus giganteus. The sequence goes on from NC_143575.1 coordinate 21,071,951, forward strand.
GTCTAGAAGCTGCACTTAAAAAAGACAAAGAACTTCCAGAGTGGGTTCAAAGAAGAGCAGCAAGAGTGGCAAGAAGCACTAATCATTGTCATTATAACAAATTACAAAGCTTAGCCGGTGCAGTGGACCATATTTTATTACATACTGATGAATGTAAAAAGTCAACCTTAATTGTACTGCCCATTTAATCATAAAAAAATAATAATAAAAAATAAATAAATAAAAATTGAATTAGCAGAAAGTATTCAACACTGGGAAACTGTATCCAGTTGGAGACAATATCAAAAGTCAATGACAGTTCTGAAGAGTCCGGGTATGGCTCAAGGCTATCCGACTAAGTAGCATATTTACTTATATTGTAAACTAAGACAGAAATGTAAATATCTTGTAAATATCATTTGTTTTGCAAAGTATCTATAAAAATGGACTTGAGCGGTATTTCAAATAAAAAAGTAATACGACATGTTACTTTTATAATGCTAATAGAATTATTAGCCACAGTATGGGGTTGCTTGGGAAAGTGAATATTTCATATTTCAGCATAAAAACTTAGGGTACCCCCCCCCCCCAAACTCCCCTATAAAAGCAAGTACAGTCAGTCCTCGTATAACACGTGTTTACATTACACGGATTCGATCATACACGATTTATAAATAGGGGAACGATATCTTATATAACACAAACCGAATTCGCTTATGCACGATTTGCCTTTGTGTTTACAAGAAATGGCAGTCGAACGCGGAATCACCCCAACTGAACGCAGCATGATAGGAATGAAGAGAAGATTCTGAAAATGTATTTATGTGTTTTATATCAGTGAAGGGGAAACACATTTCACCAAAATAACGTAAAAACCAACACAATTCCAGCTATCGGTATAATCGCAACTGCAATTAGATTGAGTTTACTACCAGTTTATAACAGATTCCACTAGCAGAAACGCAACTGGAAATTGTTTTTATTGTTTTATAGCAGTAACCCCTAGAAATGTGCTTTAGTAAAATGTGAGGTGTTGATGCCTCCGTAGACGAGTGGTCAGGAGCGGGAGTGCAATAGCACACGCTCTTTGAGTAGACCGGGGTTCAAGCCCCTGACTGCTGAATACGGTCGATCTGCCAACCCGCACTGGACCAGCGTGGCAGATTATGGTCCATTTCCCTCAGCTTGGTTGGTTGGTTTTGTTTTTATTGGCGCATTAGCTACTGAGGCTATAATGTGCCAAGACATTTCCCTCAGCATGAATTGTTGAGGAGGCTTCCATCCTGCAGTGGGTTGATAAAGGCTGCACTTTACCTTTACCTCTGCCTTTACGGTGTTGTTTATTCAGTTGCTAACGCGCGCAGCTTTGTTTATGTGTATCAAGCGTGCCTCCTCATTTTGTAATTGTACTTTATTCCCTAAAAATGAGTAAAATACTTAAAAGGTGTGAAAAGGAAGCGTCCTGGTGAAGACACTGCAGATTCAGAGAAAAAAAAAAAAAAGCAATATCGATAAACAGAGGCGGACTGGGTCAAAAAATTCTTACCCGGGATAATTTATAGTGGCCTTATACTACGGTTTATGGCCAAAATCCCTCCGGCCCACCGGGGTTTCCCCGGTAAGGCTTATGGCCAGTCCCCCACTGTCGATAGAGAAAAAATATGAAACTGTGACACGCTTTGAGCGAAATGAAAGACCATGTGATGTTGCACACGCTACAGACCTAAATGAGGCAACGCCGAGAATTACAAAGAATTGCAGAGAAAATAAAAACAACTTTCATAGCAGGAATAACTCAAAGTGTAATTAAAATCCATTAGATTAAGACAAAGAATTGGAAGAGATGCAACGGCTCTTTTTTGTTTGATTTTCTATCCAACTGTTTGGATAGAAAATCACACAAAAAACAAGTTTGCTTACGACAGAAGCAAAAGCATTAGCAATATTTTATTACGTAATAGTCGTAATAAAATACGTAAGTATTTTATTACGATTATTTATTGTGTTTGGTAATGTTTTGGTTACAAATGTGTGTTCAATCTTGGGTGGCCGGCAACCTAACCCCATTTTTCCCACAGGGCCTGTTATTTATATTGCACGAGGGTTTCTAGGAACACAACTATCGTGCTATACGAGGACTGACTGTATACTAATGAGGATGGGACTGTCTTGCAAAACTGCAGCTCCCCCAAGAAATTATAATCAGAGCTATACTGCACCAAATAAATCTTCCACAATAGCAGCTTATTAGCAAAAAGGCCTTACATCAGGAAAAAGCATAATGAAACAAATCTTGTAATTACTGACACGAAACATAAAAAAATAATATAAAACTTTATTAAAAAAAAAAAAACAGTAAAAATAAAGTAATATACAGGGTGTTTCAAAAGTGATGGTGAATAATTTAAAGGTGAACTGTGCAGACTACAATATGCAAAAAAAGGCTAGTAAACATGAGTCCTTAAGTGAATCGTTTTTGAGATATTGCACATTTCTAGTTGGGATCCACCACTGACTTGTTTGTTTCGGTTAGGTTATGCTCATTCTCTTCCTTTGAATGTCTGGGCAAGACTACTAGGAGACCATCTCATTGGACTACACTTTCTGCGAAACAGGCTAACAGGAGAGCTGTAACTTCAGTTCCTGCAGAATGTTCTTCCAGACCTCCTTGATGATGATAATGTCCCACTTCAGCAATGCCAGAACATGTGAATTGGGCATGATGGTGCACTGGCACATTTTGCCTGAGTTATGACTCGGTAGGTATCTAACTAACTAGAAGGACCTGTAATGTGGCCTCCCAGATCACCAGACTTAAATCCTATGGATTTTTGTATCCGGGGTCATGTAAAAAGCTTGGTGTACACTTCTGACATTAACACAGTTGAGGAATTGCAGCGTCGGGTTGAAGGAGCCTTTCAGCAAATCAGAAATGAGAAAAGGAATGTCTGAGAGGATTCGAAACTCAATGCAGAGAAGACTACAAAGCTGCGTACGGATGCGAGGACAGCATTTTGAACACCTTTTGTAACATCCAGTAACATGTAAAATCTGTAAAATCCTGTGGTGTTGAAACCAAAATTTAAAAATGTATTATCTTATGTTTAATAAAACCACCCTTAGCAAAGGATTCACAGATTTTTGCTAAACTAGTGCTCCCATAGTCAGTGGCGGATCTTAACAGAAAACGGTTCATTTGTGGCATGATGTTCACTGGGACTTTTTTGCTTTTTTGGTTTGTGCTTTTCCCCTTTAAATTATTGACCATCATTTTTGAAACATCCTGTATACAGAAACTTTATAAAGAAAAGAAACTAAGAGGAAAATAGCAATAAAATATACAGGTAAAGACTAGAAGTGATAAAAGTATTAAAAGTGATACAAACAAAATATATGCTAAGTTTCAGAGCTACATGCTCTTTTGTAAACTTTGAAGACAAAGAGTACGACATAACCAAAACTCAAGACTAAAACGACTGAGAACAAAGAGATCCCCCCCCTTCCCACATCTCTCCCCCAACAGATTTAGGGATTTATTCAACCTACATCATCTCGAGATACTTCACAGAGACCAACATGGAAGGAGGAATTTTATGTCATACTACTTGTATTCACATTGCTCTGAAAGCTTCTTAGTGTTCTTAGCTTTTTTTTTACAACTTTTAACATTTATCTGTATATTTTATTGCTATCTGTCTTAGTTTCAATTCTTTATAAAGTTTCTCTATAGTACTTTATTTTCACTGTATTTTTAATAAAGTTTTATTTTATATTTTTGCATTTCATCAGTAGTTACAAGATTTGTTTCAGTACAAAACAATAACTACCATTCTTACTTTATTAAAATAATACCAGTTATAAGAAATGTCCCACTCCTGAACCACAAAACTCAGGAAAAACCATTGTCCACATTCCCCTAATACCCCAGGATGTGTGAAATGGGTGCAAACTGCAATACCACAAGGTTTTCTTCATTGACAGCAAAAAGAATAAAACAGACCAAGTCTGCTTCATGAGACTACCATGGAAGGCAGAATTTTAAAAAATCCTGAATGATACAATGCAGCAAAGACTCTAGTTTAGCACAATCACAGTCACCTTTGTTTGAGAGAGCCTGTTCAATGTTTCATAATTTTTGTAATGATGAGAAATAACAACATTCTGAAAATTCATGAATAATGGATGAAAAGTAAAAGTCTAGAATACTATGATTTTTAGCGTTTCTCACCAACTACTGAAGTAAAAACGAAAACCAAAATCTTAAAAAGCTTTATATTTAAATTTACAATAAATTTACAGTAGATCAAACAAAATAAATGTGATTATACGAATAAAATGTTACTGATAATAAAATACCAAATTAAGATAGAATAAAACAAATGTAGTTTACAGTGAATGTACAAATAAAATGATAATAAAATATTGAATTAAAATGCAATAAAATTTACTAGATTAAAAGCGCTAAAATAACTGAAGTTTTCAAAGGCTTCTGCCTTCTTCCTCAACAGTGCACTTCTATTCTGCGGTGCCTCATTAAATACCAGCAGGTTCACGGTGCATCTCACGTAAACGTGTACTGTTCCCGTACATGTTGGAACCGGAAGCGGCTCGGGAGCGTTCCAGGCGAAAACATTCATCCCCTCCAAGGATTACCGCCTCAAAGAGGGGATGAATGCGTGTACTCCTGTCTCTATTTATATTATTCCCAATAGAACTAATTCGTAGGCTCTAGAGCCACTTGCGGTCCCAAAATCTATTCGCCCGATCAGTGATGACTGCTTCATCTGGGGAGATATGATGTTGCTTCTCCCAAAAATGTTCAGCTACGGCAGATTTACCATAATCCGCATTTCTTATCGTGTTTGTGTGCTCCCCAGACGATTTTGAGGCATCGTTTTGTTTCCCCCACATAACACTCCCCACAATCTGGGCACTTGATGCTATATACAATCCCACTTATATTTTCGTGCGAGATGGGGGTCTTTCACCTGTGACACAACCGTGTGCAGCTTCCGACCTGGGAGCTGCACACAGCGCGTCTGGTAATTCCTTAGTATACGAGCTATATGCTCGGTTAAACCCGGATAGTAGGGAACGTATGCGGTGGCTATTGGTGTGAAGGACTCGCATCTGCTCTGCCCTCCACTAATGTATTTCTCTATGATCCTCTGGGGGTACCCACACTTCAAAAGATCCACCGTAACATGCTTATACTCCATTTTTCTGTCCTCTGAGGTACTACAATGCGATTCTGCCCTATCTACTAGTGCTCTTATCACACTGTTCCTGTGATGGTTGGCCTGAGCTGATGTTGTAATGTGAGTATTAGCCTTTGCACATAGGTTTTCTAAACACTTTTGTTTTCAAACACTGGCCTTCTCTACAGATCAACACATCCAGGAATGGCAAAACCCCTCCTTCTTCTACCTTAGATGTAAATTGTATGAAGGGAGAAGCTGTTAAGAAAATTCAATGTCTCATCTTCACTCCCTTGCCGAATAATTGAAAACGTATCATCAACGTATCTTTTCCACAGACGCATAGGGAGAACCATATCATTGAATAATCTAGCCTCGAGCTCCTCCATAGCTAAATTATCGCACTGATGGGGGAGCCCATGGCTGCACCATTAACCTGCTTGTACATGGTGTTACAGAACACCATAGTGGTGCTTGAAAGACATAACTCTATTCCCTTACATATATCCTCTAGGCTTAATTGTGTCCTACTATTCAAGGTGGTGTCTCTCTGTAAGGCCATGTATGCACACCGTACCCCATGATCAATTGGAATGCATGTAAACAGAGATGTCACGTCGAAGGATATCATAATTTCATTTTCTTCTATGCATTGTCCTCTTATAAATTGTGCAAACTCCTTGCTGTCTCTGATACTATGCTCAGAAAGCCCTACTAATGGTGACAGCAGTTTGGCCAGGAAACGCACACTCAGACCTATAGTCTGCGTGTGCGTGCCACTCAGACTATAGGTCTGAGTGGCACGCACACTTTGTGTACTTTTGGCAAGCCATAAAATCTCGGAATCTGGCTTCCTGTTGCATGTAACGATCAATACCGCTCCTTGGAAATCTTGTTAGACTTCATCCAGTTCTGCACCATTCTATTAACTTGATGTTCTAGGTTCAACAATGGATTTTTATGAATGATCTTATAGGTTGTTTGATCATTCAACAAGTCTAATGCTTTATTTACGTATGCCTCCTTATCCAAAACCACTGTTACTCTACCTTTATCAGCCGGCAGGACCACAACACTTGAATTTTCTTAACAGCTTCTCCCCGTTCATACAATTCACCTATGAGGTAGAAGAAGGAGGGGTTTTGCCATTCCTGGATGTGTTGATCTGTAGAGAAGGCCAGTGTTTGAAAACAAAAGTGTTTAGAAAACCTATGCAAAGGCTAATACTCACATTACAACTCAGCTCAGGCCAACCATCACAGGAACAGTGTGATAAGAGCACTAGTAGATAGGGCAAAATCGCATTGTAGTACCTCAGAGGACAGAAAAATGGAGTATAAGCGTGTTACGGTGGATCTTTTGAAGTGTGGGTACCCCCAGAGGATCATAGAGAAATACATTAGTGGAGGGCAGAGCAGATGCAAGTCCTTCACACCAATAGCCACCGCATACGCTCCCTACTATCCGGTTTAACCGAGCGTATAGCTCGTATACTAAGGAATTACCAGATGCGCTGTGTGCAGCTCCCAGGTCGGAAGCTGCACACGGTCGTGTCACAGGTGAAAGACCCCATCTCACACGAAAATATAAGTGGGGTTGTATATAGCATCAAGTGCCCGGATTGTGGAGAGTGTTATGTGGGGGAAACAAAATGACGCCTCAAAGATTGTCTGGGGGAGCACACAAACGCGATAAGAAATGCGGATTATGGTAAATCCGCCATAGCTGAACATTTTTGGGAGAAGCAACATCATATCTCCCCAGATGAAGCAGTCATCACTGATCGGGCGAATAGATTTTGGGACCGCAAGTGGCTCTAGAGCCTACGAATTAGTTCTATTGGGAATAATATAAACAGAGACAGGAGTACACGCATTCATCCCCTCTTTGAGGCGGTAATCCTTGGAGGGGGATGAACGTTTTCGCCTGGAACGCTCCCGAGCCGCTTCCGGTTCCAACATGTACGGGAACAGTACACGTTTACGTGAGATGCACCGTGAACCTGCTGGTATTTAATGAGGCACTGCAGAATAGAAGTGCACTGTTGAGGAAGAAGGCAGAAGCCTTTGAAAGCTTCAGTTATTTTAGCGCTTTTAATCTAGTATATTTTATTGGATTTTAATTCAGTATTTTATTATCATTTTATTTGTACATTCACTGTAAACTACATTTGTTTTATTCTATCTTAATTTGGTATTTTATTATCAGTAACATTTTATTTGTATAATCACATTTATTTTGTTTGATCTACTGTAAATTTATTGTAAATTTAAATATAAAGCTTTTTAAGATTTTGGTTTTCGTTTTTACTTCAATGGTTGGTGAGAAATGCTAAAAATCATAGTATGAATATACCCAACCCCAGAGGCCTATTTGAAGAACTAAAAGTCTAGAATTCATAGATAAAAGGAACACCTACTTTTGGACTGAGCTGTAACAAAACTCAAAATTTGATTGAAAGTTTATTCTCTGTACATAAATTAACCTTTGACACAAGCAAAAAACAAATAAAAATGTCTACCAAGCTATAAACAAAAACGAACCATTAATATTAATAACCCAGAGTTCAATCAGTGTGCTGACAGAATCACGCAGTTCAGATCATGTGCCTTTACTTTACACCACTCATATATTGACTGCTCAAAAATGACCACCTAGATGTCTTACAGCATCGTGGGTGCTGTGCCATAACTAAACAGTTGGATCACTACACAGTGTAGTGATCTAGCAATGGGATTTTTAGTCATAATCACCAAAAACACACAAGTAGCCCAGAGACAAATTACTCTGAAGAAACTTTTTAATAATTTCAAAATTATTTTTTTGGGGTGAGAATATATTTCACAAATGTCTGATTCTGAAAGTATTTACTGTATTATTATTTTTAAAATACTTAGAATATCGATAAAATAATGAATAATGGATGCACAATGGAAAAGGGTACAAATTTTGTTCTTTATACACAATATTTGGCAGGGGTAAAAAAAAATAAGAACATGAGAGATGGAAAAAAAAAAAAAAAAAAAAAAACTTCAATGAGAAACGGTAACAGCTTAGTTCATTAACTTAAGTAATAAAATAAAAAGTCCCTGCTGCAATTATGAATACATTTTTTTTTTTTTTTTTTTATAATACTTATGGTATCAAAGATCAGAAAAAAAACATGCATTTAATTTCAATTTAAATTCTGGATTAGGTGACATATTGAAACTCACAGTTACAGAATATTCAGAATGCTATCAAACAGCAGTGAGTTTAAATAGCAAAGCTACATGTTTCAATGGTAACTGATAATATAAACTTTAGACCAGGGATGGGGAACATTTTTACATTGGAAGGCCATACTTTATTTAACCAAGATACTATTAAGCTGCATGGTGAGAATTTAATATATACAAAAAAAATTATATTTTTGTAGGCATATTTACAATTTTAATTAGTCTGTTATTGTATGAGGAATTTAAACAAAAAAATTAGCGAAGACATTTATTTGTTTAGCAACGATGATAACAAAACTAAAGATGAATGAACTTAGACAACAAACCATTTAATGACTTTTTTGTGACTGCTTAATGCCAGATAATAGTCTGATATTTGGTTCCAACATCGTTGAGCTAAGTTTTAATTCGTCCTCCAAGTGAATAACCATCATCTGAAATCTCAAGCTTGTTTTTATTTATGTCATATATGAAAATGTTTGATTCACAACAGTAGGTTGTGCCAAAACATGAAAGCAGATGTGGGTATTCAACAGCATTTTTCCATATATGAAGAGGATCCTTCTTCGTGTCATATAGACTTCAGAATATTATTTTCTGAGAGTTCAAATTAATTCCAACTATAAGTCATCATGTGCTTTGGAGACATCAATCAGGTGTGGCTGAAAAGCTAGTTTCAGTGTGAGATCATGTTTCTCAAAATCAGCAAACCTTTCATTGTATTCTTCAATCAGGGAGTCTAGAACAGCTGTGTATTTTTTGATGTCACATTTCCTTAAACTAAATTATATAAGGAGAATAAAAAAAAAAAATTACGTTAAAAATATTTTGAGTTTGGTGTTATGTCATGAAATAAAGGGCAGATTTCACATTTGAGAGAAATAGACAAAAGGCCACAACTGGTACGTACCCGCAGGTTCCCCACCTGCAGCCTTTTGGGGTACTTGTTTCTTTTCAAGAATATATTACATCTGGAGTTTCAGCATATTCAACAAGATAATAAAATTATTTGCTAATATTTTGGCAGGATGAAGTTATAGACCACAGAAACTAAGCTACAGCAAATCTCATTGTTGGCATATTATGTATCGTAAACTGCTCAGGTTTGTCAAAAAAAATAAATAATATTACTATAAATATTATTAATGTTAACATATCTGTAATAAGATGGCTGCAATATTATTTACGTTTCATCAAAAAGTTCAGTGAATTATCTTAAAATTCTTGAACATAATGGTAGCTAAAAGATTGTGGGCAATGCTTACAATGACATCTTTTGAACATGCACATACCCAAGTTTTAACCTGTTGTTGCACACCAGTTTAGCAGAAAGCTGCCCTGAGTGAATATTCATTTTCCTTATTTGTCATGTGACTGAAAATGACAAAATTTGAACAATGTGCAAACATAAATTTTGTTGTAGACTTTGAAAGTTATTCACAGAAATGCATGAAATGCTCATTACTGTATACAGAAATGATGCTATGATGAAAAACAGATTAAAGTTTGGTGAAGGAATTTTTTTTTTTCTGATAAAGAAAGTGGAAGTAGAAAGATGAAATGACAAAAACATCAATGAAGTCTGTACCATCATTCCATCAGGCAGATGACTGACCATTTGAGAAATTCCTGAGATGTCTCATTTAGTTTGGATCAAGCCATTTAACTGGGGAGTCAGGTATCAGGAAAGTGAGTACCAAGTTGCAAGAATATTTGCTGATGCTATCGAGGCAGAGTTAGGTGGGTCGGAAAACTGCTAGCTTTGTGGAGGATACACAGACTAATAGATTAACAGTAGTCATTGGCAGAGGTGAAAGTGATTCTTCCACTGCTTCTATTGAAATGCAATTGAGGCTTCAGCCTGGAAAGCAAGGCAATGGTGATTTCCAGGACTGCTGAGAGTCATAGTGGAACAAGTAAATACATGGGATCTGTCAGGGTTTTTTTTTTTTTTTTTGTGAACCCCAAACACGAGAGGTATTAGAACCTATAGTGCTTAGTACCATGCTGGGGTTCGAGGTGGACAAGATGAAAGAAAATATTTGTTGATATTGGACTTGAACTTCTCTAGACTGTAATTTTCAGAAAATACGTACGAAGGAAGGTTGTTCCAGAAAACGGCAGTTGAATGAATAAATGAGGAAGATGAAAAGTTGGTTCTGTGAGTTTGAAGTTGGACAGTAAATGGATGTTGGCTGGTGGCTGCACACGTTCGGACTGTTTTGAAAGAGAGGGCGGGAATTATAGAAGCCAATTCAGAAAAGTGCCCATGGAAATATCTGTAGAAGAGGCATGCAGCAGAAACAGTATGTTGATAAGACAGCGAATGGAGAGACTCTGTTAGAGATGAATCATTAATTAACCTAACTGCCCTCTTCTGAATGGAATCAAGCAGCCTGAGTGAGGTTTTGGGGGCACCACCCCGGATGTGGGAACAATATTCCATGGTAGGGCGCATTTGCGATTTATACAGAGTGAGCAGATGTTTGGAAGAAAAGTAACACCGAGAGCGAAAGAGAAAACCAAGTATTTTGGATGCAGAGGAAGCAATATTTGTAATGTGCTTGTGCCAAGAGAGATTAGAAGTCAGGGTAATCCCCAAAAGAAATATATCATTTTGCTTGTTTGTTTGTTATTTGGTTTTTAGGAGCATTAGCAACTATTGCTTCAGGATATGCAGTGGTCATTCCCCGACCTTTTCGCATCCTCCGTATTTGGTGGTGACGGGCTCGAACCCCGGTCTAATCAAGAAGCGTATGCTACGCACTGCTGCTCCTTCCCACCTGGCTACGGAGGCGCCATATCATTTTGCCTAGAAATCGGAGTGTCACCAAAGATAAGCATAGCAGCAGAAGAATCCTTTTTGTGAGATATAAGACAAGACTGAGTTTTAGAAAGGTTGAAATCAACTAGGTTGTCTTTAATGCCAATTCCTTAAATGCCAATCTTCAAGTATGAAGATTGGCATTTAAGGAATTCATTTTCAGATTTTTGAGAAGTTGAGGCTGATTGAGCAGGGCAAGGTTTCTCAAAATGGAAAGTGGAATGCAATGTGCTATCATCAGCAAAACTGTGGATAGGATTTCCAGTCAATGGAAGAAGGTCATTAATACACAAGAGGAAAAGAGTGGGGTAAAGAACTGAACCTTGGGGGACACCGGCATTAGTGGAAAAGTTAGAAGACAGAGAGCCATCTACCATCACCCTCAGTGAGCGATCAGAGAGAAAACTGGATGACCAACTACAAAAAACAGATGGCAAACCATAAGATGTTTAGAAGACGTTTATGCCAAATATGATTGAAAGCCTTTGTCTTGAGATATCAAGAGCACCTACTTGTGTTTCACCAAACCTTTCCATTGAATTAGTTCATAAATGGGTAACATAAGCCAGAATATCACCAGTGGATTGACACTGACGGAATCCATACTGGCGATCATTGATCAGACGGAAGGTTTCTAGGTAGTTTAAAAGTTGGCAATTAATTGATTTCTTCATTACTTTAGAAGGAGTAGAAGTAATTGCAATGGGACGATAATTGGATGGGAGGGATTTGTTACCCTTTTTAGGAACTGGCTGGATATGAGCAAATTTCCAAGCAGAAGGGAAAACACCTTTGGAATAAGAAAGTGAAAAAAGGCAGCAAAGAATAGGAGTACGTTCAGGATTAAATTTTGACCTGGAGTTTTCATAGCATCAAGATTCGTCAAAATGCTTGTGACGTCCTTTTGATGGAAGACCACAGGAGGCATTGAATGGAGTGTGTTAGGAATGGTGGGAGGTGTTTTACCAAGATCATTAATACATGAGTTGGAAGGAAAATAGGATGCTAGCAGGTCAGCTTTATCCTTGGCTGAAGTGACAACAGAACCATCTGGTTTGGACAGAGGTGGGAGCAGAGATGGGCAAAGGTTGCGGCCAATATCTTTGGCAAGAGACCAGAATGCTCGGCTAACATTAGAGTAAGAAGTAAGTTTTCTACTCTTAGCCTGTTCGAACTCTAGTTTGGACTGATTAATGACTGTTTTACAATTGTTGCGAGCGTTGGTGTAGGCAGAAAACAAGCCAATTACGATATGCAACATTCTTCTCATGAACAGCCTTAGTACATTTATTGGAAAACTAAGGTTTAGATAAAGGCTGAGGTTTTAAAGTGGAGTGTGGGATAAAGGATTCCATTCCTGCAAAAATAATTTCGCTGACACGATCGGAGCAGACGTTGACATCAGAAGTCTTGAAACAGTAATCCGACCAAGGAAAAGAAATCTTGCAGGTCATCCCATTTTGCATTCATGTAATGCCAAACAACATGAGGTTGGGAATAGCCATGAGATAAAGACTCCAGTGGAGAAGCGACAGTCACCAAGTTGTGATCTGAAGTGCCTAAAGGACCTCTCACTTCGACTGTGTACTTAGAAGTGTTGTTTATGAGAAAAAGATCAAGCGGTTGGCTGTATGGTTAGGATTGTCTGCTATTCTTGTAGGTAAATGAACAATCTGTGCAAGGTCATTAGTAATTGCAAAAGCCTCAGCATCTCGACCAGCTGGGTTGGTGTGACTACAAAACGGAAGCCAGCTGGAGTTGTGAACATTAAAATCACCTCACTGTTCGGAAAGTTGGACTGGAAAAAGTCAAGATGCAAAGAGAGGAAGCGAAAGAGCTCCAAGTGATTAGTGGAGTTGGGAGAATGGCAAAAACAAAAGATGAATTTGACACAATGAGGTAGAGAGATTTTAAGCCAGAGAAGATCAAACAGAGGAGATTCCAAATTGTCAAGTCTCTGAGAGGGAATATCTCAGAATGGACATATGCACAAGTACCACCTTTGAGGCAAAAGGAATCATACAGCGAATAATTTGGGCATCTGAGATGAGCAGTAATTGAATCAACCGATAACTGAAATTCTGTCAGAAAAAGTACATGGGGTTTGGCAGACTGCAAGTGGAAATGGACATCGTTGAGATTAGAACTGCGACCACATATATTCATGAAATGAATTAGGAAGTGTTTGGGAGTTTTAGATCTTTTCGCAGATAAGCTTGCTCTATTAGTTTGACAATTTATAGTGTATTCAATAGTAAGAAAAAGTGGGCGGGACATGCTGTATGAAGTAATGAAATTTTTGAATATGGCGCACACATGGTAAGAATATACCCAGATCCTTGACATAACGTGGCCTCGACAATGCTCCCCGCATACACACTACTTGGACTCCCTCCAGTCACTATCTGGCAGAGTAAAGGTAGCAAGATTATACATTAGCTGATCCGGAAGCCTCCTAGAGAGTTACCAATAGGTTCGGTCGGGTGTACTAACTAGCAGCCAGCCTGCAAACACCGTTTTAGAGCTGTACCCTCTAAGGAATATTGGATCTTGCCACGATGTTCATCATAACCTCAAAAGTCGTCAATCATACTGAATGATGGAAGAGATGGGGAGAAGGGTAACTAAGAGTAGAAACAGGTGTATGTGTACTTGCATCTACACCAATTCTAGGAGTGTAGTTAATAAATTTGATGAGTTAAGGAGTTATTTGGTTTTTAGGAGCATTAGCAACTAAGGCCATATTGCTCCGGGAATATGCGGTGGTCATTTGCTGACCTTTCCGCATCCTCTGTATTTGGTGACAGGCTCGAATCCCGGTCTAATCAAGAAGTGTGTGCTACGCACTGCTGCTCCTTCAAACCTGGCTACGGAGGCACCTTATACACCAATTCTAGGAGTGTAGTTAATAAATTTGATGAGCTTGAAGTGCTGGTCAAGACATCAAGGGCAGATATTGTTGGGATATCAGAGACGTAGTGTCACACAGACATAATCAGTGCAGAATTGGAATTTGGGGAGTACAATGTGTACAAAAAGGATAGACAGGACAGGAAGTGAGGAGGGGTTATGCTGTTAGTTAAGAAACAAAATCTAAGGAAGTGCATCCAGTTGATGTTGGGGGACAATGCAATATTGAGTCTGTGTGGTGTGACATAAGCACTGGGAAAAGAAAAATGCTATCAAACAGCAGTTTGATAGCATTTTTCAATTCAGATTCATTAGGCCATTTGATAGCAAACGGCCTAATGAATCTGATGAGTATAATGACCAATTGTGCAGAGAAATACAGTGGGCCAGTAAATCAGAGTGTCTTATAATGGGGATTTTTATTTCACAGAGATTGACTGGAATTTGTGGGTTGGTCACTCACACACCAGCAAGGCCTTTGTGGATTTATTGAATGATTGTTTTCTACAGCAGCATGTTCAGGAGGCAACTAGAGGGAGTAATACTCTTGATCTGATTATCAGTAGTGATTCTTCATGCATTAAGAATCTGCAGATAAAGGAACCACTAAGTGGTAGTGATCACAGTGCTGAATTGGGATTTACTCAAAGAGGTAACTACCATCAGGGGTAAAGGGAAGGGTGTTTGCTTTCATAAAGGTGACTACGGTGGTCCGAGACAGTATATAAATTCTATACGGTGGGACCAACTGATGATGTTACCAACAGCAAATTCAAAATGGGAAGCATTCAAAGAATTAATCTTGGAAGCTACTAGGCTTTTCATACCAACTAAGAAATATTGTTCAAGATTTAGGACTAAATGGATGAACTAATTAGACATATGGAAGAGAAGAAAAATGCATGGGATACATATAAATTAATAGGTGACACAGAAGCCTACGATAGATATAAGCTGGTCTGTAACCATGTCACAAGGGAGGTTAGGCAGGCAAAGGCAGATTACAAGAAATATCTGGCAAAGGATACAAAGAAAAACAGCAAAGAGTTCTTTACTTATGT
Source organism: Mastigoproctus giganteus (assembly GCF_048544385.1). NCBI lineage: Eukaryota > Metazoa > Arthropoda > Arachnida > Uropygi > Thelyphonidae > Mastigoproctus > Mastigoproctus giganteus. The sequence continues at coordinate 21,087,141 of NC_143575.1, forward strand.
AAATTCTAGAAGGAAGGGGATGAATCAGATTGGGCCACTTGATATAGATGGTTCAACTGTTAATAATCCTGCTCAGGTAGCTAACAAACTGAATGAACATTTTGCATCTACATTCACACATGAGGAGTTATTTAGGGAGGGGAATGCCAGAGGTGTATTAAACTCTGGCAGTAAGCTATATAATCGTGTAATAACTGAGAGTAAAGTGGAGGAGAAATTGTTGAAGATAAACATAAGAAAGGCACCTGGGGTGGATGGAATCTATCCCGTTATATTAAAGAGGCAGCAAAGGAAGTAAGCACTCCGTTAGCCATAATTATGAGAGCTTCCTTGGACTCAGGGGAGGTACCCACAGACTGGAGATGTGCAAATGTAACCCCAATCCACAAAGGAGGATCAAAGGGAGACACAGGTAATTACAGACCTGTGAGTTTAACTTCTGTTCCTGGGAAATTAATGGAGGCACTGGTAAAAGAAGCATTGCAGGATCATCTAGACAAGACTTCAGTATAGCTCGGACACAGCATGGGTTTGTTAAGGGGAAGTCTTGCTGACCAATTTGATTGGATACTATGATGTAGTCACAAAGGAACTGGATGCAAAATATAATTTTGATATCATATATTTGATATTTGGATCTTAGCAAGGCTTTTGATACTGTTGAAACATGGAAGACTGCTGCACAAATTGGAGCAGTGTGGCATTGGAGGCAAATTGCTGCTATAGATAAAGAGATGGTTGAATGGGAAAAGACAGAGAGTGGTAATCAATGGACACTGCTCTGCATGGAGTCCCCCCAGGGTTCAGTGTTGGGTCCATTGTTGCTTTCTGTATTCATTAATGATATTTATGATGGTATATCAGGCTTAATGTCCAAGTTTTCAGATGATACAAAGGTCAGCAGGGTGGTTAATGACACTAATGACAGTATGTTGCTGCTAGTTAGTTAGTTATTTGGAGCATTAGCAACTAAGGCCATATTGCTTAGGGATATGCGGTGGTCATTCTCTGACCTTTCCGCATTCTCCGTATTTGGTGGTGACGGGCTTGAACCTCGGTCTAATCAAGAAGCGTGTGTTACGCACTGCTGCTCCTTCCCACCTGGCTACGGAGGAGCCTGTACGTTGCTGCAACAGGATCTTTAAAAGTTGAGCAGATGGGCTGAGAGGTGGCAACTGAAGTTTAACATTGAGAAACGTAAAGTACTGCATATGGGAAGCAGTAACCTCAGAATAACATATCAACTGTGTGGTACTACACTGACAGTGGTAGAGAGTGAAAAGGACTTGGGGTAATTGTGCAGGCAGATATGAAGTTTTCTGAGCAGTGCAAACAGTCTGCAAGAGTAGTTCTTGGTGTCTTGTCAATGATATACAGGAATTTTTCTAGCAGGTGAATATAAGGAGGTGATTATTATATCCCTGTATAAGGCAACGGTCAGGCCATACCTTGAGTATTGTATACAGGTCTGGAGGCCTCATTTTAAGAAGGATGTAGAGCTGTTGGAACGAGTACAGAGAAGAGCAACAAGAGTAGTGAATGGAACAAAGGGTTGCTTTTACGAAGGAATGCTTAAGTCTTGCAAATTACAGTGTCTGGAGACTAGGCACCTGTTAGGTGATCTGATTGAGGTGTATAAAGCCTTGAATGGTTTGAGCATGCTCAATGCTGATGGGATTCTTCCTCTTGTTTAGAATAATCGCCTGGAAGGGCATAAATTCAAATTGAGGAAAGACGTGCAGAAGTTTGCCTTTAGCCAGCAGGTGGTTGATTGTTGGAACAAACTTACATCTGTCACTGTAGAAGTCAATAGCTTAAACAGATTCAAGGCAGAACTAGACAAACATTTGGAGCAAGTGGATGGGTGAAATGAGAAGGGTGTGTGTGTGTGTGTGTGTGTGTGTGTGTGTGTGTTTTGGATGATGCTATATAAGCTTGCTTTCTTGGATCATGTGCCCTTGCTAATGCTTGTTTTGTTCATTCTCACTCAAGGTCGAAACAGCATAGAGTCCTCTCATCTAAGCTGTTCAAGAAAGCAGTGTCAGAACCTGTATTTTTAACACAAAATATAACAGATGATGAGTTCTGAATGCTGGATATGATCCAGAAATCAAAGTTAAAAGCACAAGATTCAAATTGTCAGTTATTTGTGCCAAACAAGAAAAACCATGTGTTCGCTCAAAGCAGCTTTCCACTAGACTAGCAATGTAACAACATGTTAAAATTTGGTGTGTGAGTAGTCAAGAGGTGTTGTCATCAGCACTCATAATCTTTTAGCTAACACTATGTATTCACAAACTATAAGATCATTCTTTTTTTTTGATTTGGTAGTTGTTGGCGCATCGGCTTCTGTGGCCATATTGCACCTCCCAAGGTTTTTGCAGTACTTTGATCCAAGCCCGAGGCGGGAATCGAACCCGCGACCTTTGGGTTGCCGGGCAGGTACTTTACCCACTCGGCCAGCCCGGTCGGCTATATAAGATCATTCACTGACCTTTTTGATCAAACCTTGCATATATCTTAATTTATCAATATCAGAAATTCACTAAATTTATCAAAGCTAATTTTGAATGTTATAAACAAGAAATTGAAGAGTGCACTTAAAAAAAAAAAAATATATATATATATATATATATGTAGATAACATCAACTTACCATCTTCTGTAAATACCTCCCATCGGCATAAGCATTCAACATAACCAAGTACTAATTCTTCAATTATTCTGACCTATATACATATATATACACACACACATAAAAATCATCTCACAATAACTATCTAAGATAGCAATTTTGAGTAGTCAGAGTGGTTAAGTAGGACATTTAGACAGCACTGCACAGCACAATAATATATCAATGAATGTCCTTGAAATAATGCTTATTGTAATAAGGCAGAAAGGGGGGGAAAAAAAAAAACAGAATTACTATAATACTGATATATAATTCACAAAAAGTTCTTTATGTAAAATATATTATTTTTTATTACTTACACTGCTTTTATAAATAAACTCAACTTCACAGAAATTTTCTTAAATAAATCAAAAGCCTAGCCTAGTAATACACTGAAGTATTTTAAATCTAATAAAACAGAAACAAAATTTCTCTCAAGCACAAAGATTAACCATGAACTAAGAACATTTTCAAATATTTTTTGTTGATAGTTAATCAGTTTCCTAAAAACTAACCTTGAACTGTTGCCTCAAGGTTAGTTTTAAGGAAGCTGTCTGGTGGGTATATGGAGAGCACCACCAAGGCCATGCTATATAAATCTATTACAATTTTCATTATAAAAATGACCTTTTAAAGAGTTAAATAGCTTAGTTATATAGCAAAAATTTCAACTTCTGAGGTCTTGGAATGAATTACAAAAAAAACACACAAAAAAAAAAAACCCAATTTGTTATTGGGTTCGCATTATGATATTTTCATAATATCTCCATTTATTCCTACGGGATGCAAAATACGTTTCAATATTTTTTTCAGTTTGCACCGGCCAGAAAAAACTTATGTAAAGTGAAATTTACATTCAATCAAGGATGTAGTTAGTTCATCTCAGGAAAAGGTAGCAAAGAGTCATCTGTAAGTTATTCCAGGTTTTTCCACCTGCACACCAACATCCAAATTGGCCTGCGACCACAAAAATATCTGCAGACGTGTGACAGCTCTGAAGCCAATAAAGCAATAATTTGATTTGATATGATTTAATTCTACAATGATAGCTGTAACTGGAGGGAATATGAGTAATATGAATGTGGGGAGTGCTGCCAAGGCCACAGTATGTTAAGGAGTTTTGTTAGGCCTGACAATGCCGAGTGGTCAGGAGCACGAGTGCAGTAGTACACACTCTGAGTGGACTGGGGTTCAAGCCCGTGACTGCTAAATACGATTAACATTTGTATTGATTGATTTATTGTAAACTCCACTGACCTGGTGGTCATGCCAGAGTATAAACAAGAATATTTTTTTTTTTTTTTTTTATATCTTGCCATCATGCATCTATCTATAAATTTCATTAATTCATATGACATGTATGAATTAATGAATTTGTAGATATGATGAATGCTGACTTTTACTTCATTACATAAATGCATTATGAGTAATCAAACAAGTGAAACAAATTATCAATAAAAAGAACTAAAGTATCAGTTGTTTCCACTGACGAGTGGTCATAACTTTTGGCTAAAAAATATTTAAAATTAAGAATTTTAACTTTATTTTCTTCTTAGGTTAGAATATACATGTATAGACTGCAGTCAGAATATCATGTTTTTACTTTCAAAGAAAAACACTTTGTTGTCCAAAATCATTCATAAATTATGCTGTAATACTTGCTAAATTTAGTGTCTCATAATGAAATCAATATACATTGTTAAACTAGTTTACAATTGCCATACTAATTTAAATTGAAGTCAATAACAGTTTTTAGCTTCTGGTGCAAAATGTATTTGCCATTTACAGCTGATGCATTTAACTGTGCTCAGTTGGTTAGCTTTGTGGAAAAGAAATCCCCCAACCCCAGGGAAACACATACTGTCTTTATAACTTATTAATTTAAAATGACCTCATGCTACTGAAACTTATAATAAAATCTGCATCACTACACAAAACATACTTCCTTCTTGCTTCAACATGTGCCAAATTTTCAAGGCAATGAGATTTTGTTTACACAAAGATTTTAATGGCCACAGACATATTTTGAATTTTATTACAGTGGAAACCAACTTTCCCAGTTAGAATTTGCATTTTTTAAAAAATATAAATGCTAAATGAGAAATGTTCAAGGAAATAATTCTACAAGCTATTAAGTTTTTATATCAAAGAAAGGTATTGTTCAAGGGTACAGACCAAAATTGATGTTAAGAGATCTGATGGCCATATTGATGACTACAAATCGTTATCAGTGAACCCTGAATCCATAGGTAAATATAGTTTGTAACAGTCATCCTAAAAGTTAAGCATGCTAAAGAAAATTATAAAAAGTCTTTTGACTAAGAGTGCAAAGAACAGTAGCAAAGAATTGTCTGTTTATGTGAGTGCCAGAAGAAAAGGAATGAACCATACTGGTTTAAATAATATCAATAGTAACAAGATTCTAATAAGCTTATAAATGTTTTGCATTTTTATGTAAAACATTTATAAGCTGAAAGAAGTTCAGAGTTGAGAAAACCAGTAGCTTACTGATGGTAGCCAGAAGCTGAATGATTTTATGATCACAGAAATAGGGCTGGAAGAGACATTATCATGGTCAAAAGTGGAAAATGCACAATATATTAATGAGCACATCCTTAGTTTTCTGGTAGAATACAGATATAAATGACCACTGCTTTTTATGAACTAACGTCACGAGCAAGCAGATTCCCATGAGTTTCGGTGCTGGACATGTCACTGTTTCTGATACTTACTAATGTCATTGATATTTTGCGACTGTCTCAACCACAGGTCTGTGGTTGAGACAGTCGGAGTTGCTGTTCCAACACAAACCACAGATGCTCGATGGGATTGATGTCTGGGGAATATAGGTTAAGCTTGAAATATGTTAAATTTCAAGTTTAATCTCTTATATTTGCTGATGAGTTAGGAGTACTGTAAATTTTTAATTATCTATATGCAAATTGCTCAATTTGTCAGTTATCTGTAAATGGTTTTATTATTATTTTTTTTTTACTTTTTCACATTCATTAGTTTCTGAATTTACAGATTTATTAATACTCCATTACTTGCACCCCTAAATGGAGAAAGTTTCAACAATATGCTTATGTGGTATCTGTGAGACGCTTTCTTTTGTTTTTATTATAAAAATTTTATTTTTAGTTTTCTTACTAAATTGAAAATGGTGTTCTGCTAATTATAATTTGCTAAACTCAGTTACAAAATAATAAACAAAAATAAATGAAAGAACCCATTAATAATAATAAAGCAAGTATTTATATTTTTAAGAACTTAGTCGCTCATCCCCTTAACTACAGATGCTCACGTGGCATTTGGCAGATACAACACGAATGTCCATACTTTGGTCAGTGTTCATGTTTAGCTGGTGAAACCAAAGCTCTATTGGAATCTTACAGATGACACATGGGAATGGTAGTTACATACAAGAAAGACAGATACTTTTGCTTGTGTGGCATCTGTTAAACTCCAAAGAAAAAAATTTTTCTCATAATTTATAGTATGTAAAAATGAAAAACAGAAAATACTGTATAATCAGTTAAAGAATACTGGTGGGCAAAGGTACATGGTAGAATTTGATTTCATTTACATTAAAAAAAGAAAAAATATATTTTAAAAAGTGGCATCTGTTGGCTGCTGTTAACAGCACAGGGTTAAAGAGAAAGTTATTTATAAGCTGAATGAATTTTCAAGACTCTCTCTCATGCACATTGAATTGTGTGTTTCCAAATAAATAAAGACAAAATAAAAACCAAACGTACATACTAGGAGTTAGCCAATGGACAGCCAAGATGGCCATAATTTCAATGTCTCCACTTATTGCAGGAGATAAGATCACTAAAAACCATTTTCATAAAGCAGGATGATGACATTACAACCCAAGGACCCATTTCCAAATCACAATGCATGTGCAAAAATGTATACACATGAGAATAACACAGGAGATGCACAGTGAAAATTAAGATGAGAAAGTTCTACAATATGCTCACTTGGATAAATATAACCAAGCCTTTCATTCATTGCAATGCAAGGAAAAAGGGACCTAAAAGCAGCCACCTTCCCATCAATAGATGATGTCTACAAAAGGAGAAAATCAAGGAAGCATACTACATAAAATGGCATAGCCAAACTACATTCATTAGAAATGAAGAAACTCATATAAGTGAGTAACATCTCCAATTATTCAAGAATAAAATTAAATTCAATGAACCCAAAAAGCAAAAATCATCATAGAAATCCTCACATTTAGGAACAGCTGATAGTATAAGGATAAATTTACCAACAGAAGACAAAACTTATAGAAAAGACACGTGACAGAGAACCAAACCATAAATATAATTCGAAGAATAAAAAAGGAATCAGCACAGTAACAATATCAGAAGGATGTAACTTGGGAAATGAATATAAAAGTAGCAATGTAAAATTAGATCAAAATTTTGTTTAAGAGAAAGTACACAGATGAGCCAAAACAGCTTGTACCTGGCGAGGCGTGGACACTACAAGATTTCTAAATGTGCTTTGTGGTATCTGGTACCAACCCGTAACCAGCAAATCCTTTAACTCCTGTAAGGTCTGTGGTTGAGACAGTCGGAGTTGCTGTTCCAACACAAACCACAGATGCTTGATGGGATTGATGTCTGGGGAATTTGGAGGCCAGGGCAATACCTGGAAGTATTCCTCATGTTTGGCGAACCAGTCTTGAACAATCTGGGCAATATGGCATGGCGCATTATCCTGCTGAAATATGGCACTGCCAGATGGGAAGACTGTTGCCATGAAAGGGTGTACCTGGTCAGCAATGATGTTTAGGTAGGTGGTAGATGTCAGAGTGCCTGGCACATGGATGACTGGACCCAGGGTATCCCAGCAGAACATAGCCCAAAGCATGACACTGCCGCAACTGGCTTGTTTTTATCCCACAGTGCATCCAGGCTTAATCACTTCCCCAGGTTAACGATGCACACATACCCAGCTGTCCACATGGTGCAACAGGAAACGTGATTCATTGGACCAGAGGTCCTTCTTCCAATCCCTCAAGGTCCAGTTTCGATGCTCGTATGCCCATTGTAGGCGCTGTCGACGGTGAACCGTGGTTATCGTGGGCACTCAGAGCAGTCTGCAGCTGCGGTGATCCATTTTCAGCAGGGTTCCATGTACTGCGTGTTGTGACACATTACTCCTGTGACCAGCATTCCAATTACCGGTGAGTTGTGCCATGGTCACCCTTCTGTTGTCACGTACCATCCAGGAGAGCCTTTGCTCACCTCAAGCATCGATGAGCCATGGTCGTCCAAAACCTCGATGGTGGTTCATGGGTTTCCCCTCTTTTAACAAATTTCAGTAGGTACTAACCACAGCTAACTGTGAGTATCCCACCAGCCATGCCGTTTCGGATATGCTCTGACCCAGCTGTCTGGCCATTACAATTTGGCCTTTGTCAAACTCGCTTAAGTCTACTGCCTTCCCCATCTGAAGAACAAGAGTAACACTGATTAATGGAATTCAGTACCAGGTGTTTCTTATACCACGTCCCGACCCGCACCGTAGTTCACCTGCAGTTGCTTTGATTTGCATAACAACTTGCTGGTCATAATGTTTTGGCTGATCGGTGTATATTTCTATTAATTAAAATGGAAAATTTATTTGAATTATACAGGTTTAGTTAAAATACTTTGATTTATTGGATTTAAGTGAGTTAATACTTCCATTCATGATACAACCCTATCCCACCCACATCTGGGCAGATTTGATTGGTTGCTCTGCTTCCCATACATCACCTGTATCCTGAGAGATGACAGGCTGTCCTGATTAACTATATAAACCTACAACTTAAATTATTAGTTTAACAGTGAATACAACCAGGCAAGAATAACAGGTTTTTAAGTAAGATCAATTTTTTAAATTTCTATAGAACACTGTAAAACCCCAATTTCGTTTTAAAAATATAACTGTCTAGGTATAACACTGGCAGCCTTGTAAGACTGAAATTAACTGTTATTGAAAATTACACTTGAATATGAATTTGCAATAACACATAGTAATTAACCTACAAACTACATTTTTTTCTTTCTTTAGTCTTGAAAAGGGAATAAATATATAATTTAGCTTTGAGAAATTTGCTTGGGTGTATCTATGGTTTCATTCAACTAAAGATTAAAGAATTAATTAAAGAATTTATATAAGATATTCTATAATACTTGCTAAAATTTAGTCTGTCTCATAATCCCTGTCAGAGACTTGGTAATTTGGAATCTCCTCTTTTCGATCTTCTCTAGCTTAAAATCTCTCTACCTCATTGTGTCAAATTCATCTGTTGTCTCTACCATTCTCCCAACTCCACTAATCACTTGGGGCTCTTTGACTTCCTCTCTTTGCAACTTGACTCTCTCCAGTCCAACCTTCCTAACAGTGAGGTAATTTTCCTCGATGATTTTAATGTTCACAACTCCAGCTGGCTTCCGTTTTCGAGTCACACTGACCCAGCTGGTCGAGATGCTGAGGCTTTTGCAATTACTAATGATCTTGCACAGATTGTTCATTTACCTACAAGAATACCGGACAATCGTAATCATACAGCCAACACGCTTGATCATTTTCTCACAAACAACCCTTCTAAGTACACGGTTGAAGTGAGAGGTCCTTTAGGCACTTCAGATCACAACTTGGTTATTGTCTCTTCTCCAATGGAGCCTTTATCTCATGGCTATTCCCAACCTCGTGTTGTTTGGCATTACAAGAATGCAAAATGGGATGACCTGCGAGATTTCTTTTCTTTTTTTCCTTGGTCAGATTACTGTTTCAAAACTTCTGATGTCAACGTTTGCTCAGATTGTGTCAGTGAAATTATTCTTGCAGGAATGGAATCCTTTATCCCACACTCCTCTTTAAAATCTCGTCCTTTATCTAAACCTTGGTTTTCCAATAAATGTGCTAAGGCTGTTCAAGAGAAGAATGTTGCATATCGTAATTGGCTTGTTTCTAATTCATCAGCTTCATTTTCTGCCTACACCAAAGCTTGCAACAATTGTCAAGCAGTTATTAATCAGTCTAAACTAGAGTTTGAGCAGGCTAAGAGTAGAAAACTTGCTTCTTGCCCTAATGGTAGCTGAGCATTCTGGTCTCTTGCCAAAGCTATTGGCTGCAACCTTTGCCCATCTCTGCTCCCACCTCTGTCCAAACCAGATGGTTTGGACAGAGGTGGCTTCAGCCAAGGATAAAGCTGACTTGCTAGCATCCCATTTTTCTTCCAACTCATGTATTAATGATCTTGGTAAAACACCCCCCTCTATTCCCAACATGCTCCATTAAATGCCTCCTGTGGTCTTCCGTCAAAAGGATGTCAGAAGGATTTTGACGAATCTTGATGTTAAGAAAGCTCCAGGTCCCGATGGTATTTCTCCACTTGTTCTCAAAATCTGTGCTCCCGAACTTACTCCTATTCTTTGCTGCCTTTTTTCACTTTCTTATTCCAAAGGTGTTTTTCCTTCTGCTTGGAAATTTGCTCATATCCAGCCAGTTCCTAAAAAGGGTGACAAATCCCTCCCATCCAATTATCGTCCCATTGCAATTACTTCTACTCTTTCTAAAGTAATGGAGAAATCAATTAACTGCCAACTCTTAAACTACCTAGAAACCTTCCGTCTGATCAACGATCGCCAGTATGGGTTCCGTCAGTGTCGATCCACTGGTGATGTTCTGGCTTATGTTACCCGTTTATGGACTAATTCAATGGAAAGGTTTGGTGAAACACAAGTAGGTGCTCTTGATATCTCAAAGGCTTTCGATCGTATTTAGCATAAACATCTTCTAAACATCTTATCGTTTGCCATCTGTTTTTTGTAATTGGTTATCCAGTTTTCTCTCTGATCGCTCATTGAGGGTGATGGTAGATGGCTCTCTGTCTTCTAACTTCTCCACTAATGCCGGTGTCCCCCAAGGTTCAGTTCTTTCCCCCACTCTTTTCTTCTTGTATATTAATGACCTTCTTCCATTGACTGGAAATCCTGATGATAGCACATTGCATTACACTTTCCATTTTGAGAAACCTTTCCCTACTCAATCAGCTTCAACTTCTAGAAAATCTGCTATGAATTCCTTAAATGCCAATTTTCAAGTAATTCTCCAGTGGGGCAAAGACATCTTAGTTGATTTCAACCCTTCTAAAACTCAGTCTTGTCTTATATTTCGCAAAAAGAATTCCTTTGCTTCTATGCTTATCTTTAGTGACACTCCGATTTCTAAGCAAAATGATATATCTCTTTTGGGTATTACCCTGACTTCTAATCCCTCTTGGCACAAGCACATTACAAATATTGCTTCCTCTGCATCTAAAAAACTTGGTTTTCTCTTTTGCTCTCGGTGTTACTTTTCTTCCAAACAGCTGTTCAATCTGTACAAATCTCAAATCCGTCCTACCATGGAATATTGTTCCCACATCCGGGGTGGTGCCCCCAAAACCTCTCTCAGGCTTCTTGATTCCATTCAGAAGAGGGCAGTTAGGTTAATTAATGATTCATCTCTAACAGAGTCTCTCCACTCGCTGTCTCATAGACGTACTGTTTCTGCTGCATGCCTCTTCTACAGATATTTCCATGGGCACTGTTCTTCTGAATTGGCTTCTATAATTCCTGCTCTCTCTTTCAAAACAGTCCGAACATGTGCAGCCACCAGCCAACATCCATTTACTGTCCAACTTCAAACTCATAGAACCAACTTTTCATCTTCCTCGTTTATTCATTGAACTTCCATTTTCTGGAATAACCTTCGTTTGTACGTATTGCCTGAAAATTACAGTCTACAGAAGTTCAAATCCAATATCAACAAATATCTTCTTTCATCTTCTCAACCTCCAACCCAAGCATGGTACTAAGTACTACAGGTTCTAATAGCTCTTGTGTTTGGGGTTTACATAAAAAAAAAAAAAAAAAAACCAAATTGAGGTCAATGGTAGTTTATAGCTTCTAGTGAGAAGTATATATGTCATTTACAGCCAACATAATAAAATAACATACTGCTTACATATGTGACGAGACACTTGGTTTTTACAAAATGATCAGATATATTTTAGCAAGTTAATGTATCCGCCAGGCTAAATCAATCAATAATTGCTATAAAATGCATGCATGCATGCGCGCACGCACGCACGCACACACACACACACACACACACACACACACACACACACACACACACACACACACACACACACACACACACAGGTGATCTTAACTTCACTGATGATAATGCATTGAGAAAGATCATGACACAAAAGATTTCAAACTTAGGATAACACCAAAATTAATCTAAAAACAATCCAAAATCTATTAATATGAACCTATTACATTGTGCTTACAAAATGGCATATATGAATTTAACACCCACAGAAGCATTTCATATATGGATAACTACCACTAGAGATCACACAATGCAAACTTCTAGAGAAAGTATGCATTATTGCAAATGAGGGGAAAAAATAAAAGCATGAAACTTCTGATGAACTGTATTAAAAGAGTTGCAGGTAAATTTGTAAAAAAAATTATACAGAAGTAAACAAAGAACCTAAATAATAGCAAAACTTACAAAGCAGTCCATGCTAATTCTAACACCATCATTTAAAAAAAATATTATGATTACATTAAAAGATAACCCGAAAGTATGACAAAAAAACTAATTCTCCATATACTTATTGGCTGCCTAAATTCCATAGGCAGCAGGTTTACAGCCTTATGTTGAGGTCAATATACATTAGCAGCATCCTTGAACTTACAGTGTGATCAGTGCATAATGTAGGTTAAAATATAAGTTAATTATAAATATGTACCACTTGAATGTGGCCATTAGAGCTACAGCAAATATACAGCACCAAGACATTAATCCAAAAGGTCAATGATGGCACCTGGCAACTCCCCTTAAGGGATTAGATTCACTAAGTTAATCTTCCCTTGATTTTAATGCACTCATTTCTGGGCACTTTTGTACTAGCCTTTTCCTGAACTCAGGTAGGGCTTGCTGTCTGATTGCATTGTAACCAGGTATACTTCAAGTATACTATTTACACTTTATCAAAAGTGCAAAATTATATAATCCAAAAAGAGTGACCAACTGCTCTTTTGGAATTACTACAATAAAATTGCAGCATTTTGTATCCCTTATCCTCTTTCGACACCTAAATTTAACATTAAATTTTGGTTCTTTGCACTGAAACATAGGCCGCATTATAGCCTTAGTTGCTAATGTGCCAATAAAACCCAAAAAACTTGAAACATAGCACTGGCAACCCAATTCACTGTAACTTAGTCTTTCAGCTCCCACCAATAGCACCTCCGTAGCCAGGTGGGAAGGAGCAGCAGTGCATAGCACACGCTTCTTGATTAGACCAGGGTTCGAGCCCGTCACCACCAAATACGGAGGATGCGAAAAGGTCAGGGAATGACCACCGCATATCCCCGGAGTAATATGGCCTTAGTTGCTAATGCTCCTAAAAAAAAAAAAACCAATAATAACCCCCACCAAAAATTAAGATTATCCAAACAGTAACATAAAATTAAAATTATAGATTAATAAAAATTGAAGAGGTTTCTGCTGTATGTCATGAGTTGGCATACATTTAGCTGGGAGGATGTAAATATGTAAAAATAGGTTATCTTTCTAAGCTGTTGTTGCCTGTTATACTGTAGAAAGGCCATGCTAGTCCTTGTCCAGTTGATAACATTTAGTATTAGCCTCTTGCATTATTATATTTTTATTTTTATTATTTTCAGTTCAAAAGCTAACCTTTGAGTGTGAGATGGCAGCTAAAAAGCAACTTATTAAGCAGTTATTAAGAAATCTGTTCATTTTTTTTTCTGGTTGCTGAATGAGTGAGGATATCCTGTGAGAAAGTCTAGCTTGGTAAGTCTTTATGTTATGGTTTATCTTAATGATAGTACTATAAAGTTTGTATTTGGTCACTGCTAATTAAGCTCTAAAAAATAATAATAATAACTAGGGAGCTCCACGCCCTGCTCACCAACCTCCACTGATGTAGACTCAAACAAGAAAATGTTCGAGTCTACATCAGTTCCTTTTCACTCTTTCAGCTCATTCCATCAAGGCTTCTCCATCGTCATAAATGTAGATTTGGCCGAATTGTGGAATGTCTCTAATGGACATTAAACTTGTTGTTCCTTTCACCATGGCACCTCCTCGTATTTGCATCATATAAGGGCCACACCACCTTGAAAGTCTGTGTTTTCAGCATTAAAAGACGTGAAGGCGTAAAGATTGTTGTAGACTCAAACGTTTTCTCGGAAGTATCTCCCTTTTTCTGTGTTGTCAAATAACAACAGTCTTTAAAGCATCTGGATAGCTATCTACCGTTGGCAAACATACCATCCCTCTATGACAACACGAATGTGCGACTCTTCCAAGTTCACCGTAAAAAGATAATTCACCGCTATGTTGACATTCATCTACCATATCACCTAAATCACAATATGATACTTCAGCAGTTTCTTCGTTATCAGGATCTTACGTTAAGTCTGAGCCATTTAATAGTTCGCTGAGTTTCGGCCTATTTTTTGTCCATGTTAGCTATCCGCTTCCTGTAGCACTGATTTTCCACTTGTTCCATTGTCATTGAACTTATTCTATGATTATTTCATAGCCTTTCGGCATGTTTCTTTCTATATTTCCGTGAAGACTTATGATGGCATCTTTTTCTCTTGGGTTTGGTGATTGCCATTCTAATCGGGGCATTGTGTTAATTACTACATTAGTACATATAATTATCAAATCAAACATCACGGATTCCAGGCACACTTGTCGAAACGCACTGATCAATATCTAATCAGGAAATGACCTATGTATTGCATGAGCAATGCTGTTGCTGCATACTTGCATTATTATGCGGGGTATATCAATGAGCCTGGTGTCATTCCTGCAAATCTAGATTTAGTGTATCATGTCACTTATACATAAATTGAGAAAACCCTTCTGCATTGAATCACAGTCTGGATTTAATATAATGGCATATGAAGGAAAATCATTGTATTATGCTTGGTAAAACAAAATTATCAAATTTAAAAAAATCAATGCATTATGCTAGCAAATATAAAATTATGAAAATTAAAAAAAGAGGTAAGTCATTACAATCTGATACCCCTTCCGACTGATCGTTGCAAGTAGTAGTGATTTACACACCTAGCCCGCTATCGTTAGTCTTAGTTAGGGTGTTTATCCCTCACCTGCCGCTGTTTTAAACAGTGGCAAGTGGGGGATAAACACCAAAGACTAACGGATTTGTGTGTAAAACAGTTTTGGTAATCTATTGTATACAAGATTATGGACACACCGTTTTTCACTTGAATCTGTTCTGAATTCGTGGTGTAAACTAACGTAACGTTCTTTAAGTAGTTCAAAATGAAAATCTATTTAAAAAAAACTATATTTCTTTTGCTTGAATAATCAAGTGCCAAGAGAGAGAAAAGTGTTTTCTCAATCTATGTATAAGTGACACAATATATTAAATCTAGATTTGCAAGAATGATGTCAGGCACATTGATATATCCCGTATAATGCAGGTATGCCATTGTTACATCTGAAAGAGCAGGACTAAAATATTTATGCAAATATACAAACCATATTGGGTCCCTTCATTAGCTAACATTACAATGGAACATCAAATGATGACAGGCATGGTCATGTATAACACAGTGAACCACATGCACGAGATTGGTGAATGTTATGCAGGCAATTATGGCTTGAATAAGTGACGTAACTGCCCTGCCCTCTTCTCTCGTTGGCTCAAATAAATATCACTAGAAGGAAAACTTTTTAATGTATAGAGAGATAATAATATTTGGCCCTATTAACCACCACACAAAATTTATAAGAATTTAAACTGATATTGAAATAATAGGAATGAGCCCACATCAGCTATTCATTTCAAACCAGAGATTTATGCACTCAAAGCCCACAAATAGCAGAGGAATCTCCATATAAAATGAATGTGTTTATTAAATTAGTTATTAGATTAATATATGCATAACTACTAGCATGCTTAATGGCACAGGCATCATTATTTATCACAAACTGGCATAACGCTACCGAGAATGCAACTGCACAATCCATTTGATCTCACACTGATCAGACATAACTAAAATAAGCATCCATCAAAATTATTACAGTATATTACATGTGCATACAAGGTGTGTGGCTATTAAATAACGAGCCTGTTGCATTAAAATAAATATAATGAAAAATTTTTATACCTTACAAGTTATTCCCTATAAAATAATTGCTTTGGGCTTATACACACCATTGTATATGTTTCTTCCAAGCACAGAAAATTTCTTCAAGTCATTTTCTGTAAGCCCTTTTAACACTCTGGTCGTTTTTTTCTGCATATCTTCAATGGACAGAAAATGGGTTCCCTTAAGTACACATTTCAGTTTAACCTATCATAGAGAAAATAAAAAACAGCCACAAGGGACTAATTCTGGCAAGTAGGATGCATGTTCACACACAGGAGCCCTCATGGGTAGTGCAGGTGATATGATCACTATCCTCCCCACACCAGGTGGAAAGGAACTGACTTTGAATCCTGTCAATGATGTGAGGAATTTTTATGGGTCTTTTTCACAATATTGGCTGAGTAAGTCAGTCTCAGGCAAGGACAGCATGGTTTTTTTTTGTCCAGCAAACAGCAAATCGACCACATAACACATGCCATTTACAGACATTATATAAGGTACAATATGGCCTAAGTTGCTGCAACAAACACTACAACAATAATACACACAGGGATTCGTTTTTTTGACCAGAAACTGGTGAGCAGAGAGGAGAGTATGTTGTGCACTGGAGCACTGTCTTGATGAAGCATCCAACCATCCTTCTACAATTAAGATCTCTTCCTTCAAATTTTTCCCACAGACTTGTCAGAACTTCAATGTAGTATGTTTGATTGAGAGACTAATTTGATGGGACGTATTCAGCCATAATAATTCCTTTAATATCAAAGAAAACAAGGAGCGTGGTTTTCATTTTTGACTTTGACATTCTTGCTTTTTTTTTTTTTTTGTCTGGGAGATTGTTTTGTCTTCCCTTGCATTTACTGCCTTTTAGTTTCCGGGTCGTACCGGAACAGCCAATTTTCAATGCAAATAATTACAGTCTGGATCTTCAATTTTTTTCAAAACATTCTTTTACAAACTTAGTCTTCTCATTCTTTAATCTTCATTTAAAATTTTTGGCACCATCTTGGTACACTTTTCTCATGCCCAAATTTTCAGTTAAAATTTGTCTGTTTCTGTTTCCATATTAAGTTCTGATGCAACTAGTCTAATGCTAAAACAACGATTCCTTCCAATCAATGTCCTTATGGCCCACATTTTCATCAGTTTTCACGCATACCGGACAGCCCGATTGTTCACCATTTTCCACATTCTCTTTTCCTTCTAAAAATATGTTATGCCATTCAAACATGCAAGCTCTTGACATAGTACTTTCCCCATAAATTTAATAATAACTCAACTTTCAGTTGGCGCTTTTAATTTTGTTAAAAATTTGAGGTTGTTATGTTGTTTGATTATTTTGTCTGTCATTTTTCTGACAAACATAAGACAATGCAAACCCGACTCACTACAAAGTGAACGAGCATGTTGGAAGGTGACTTGGCAGATAATTAGGGAAGGGGTTCAAGGTCAGCTGTTATGCTTTTGTTTCAAAGGTTGCACTTGGTGAGCAGTGGCTGCATGTGCAGTCTCATTATTTAACAGCCATGCCTCATATAATGGCTAACTGGACTGCAGTAGTATTAATGCTATATATTACTAAATTTTATAAAATTCTTAGTACAATTATCAACAGCAGGATTATCTTGGTTTTTGTAAACACACACACACACACACACACACACACACACACACACACACACACACACACACACACACACACACACCTGATGAGCTAATCCATTTTTAATGTTGCAACGCTTGTGTAAGTAAGGTATGAATAACGAATTTTGTGAATAAGCAGCCACTATATATTTACAACCAACTGTAAAATGATCTGATTTTTAACATTTACGTCTATTAGAATTAGATAGCATATTAGTGCCAGAGGAAAAAGTAGTGAAACCTATACACAACTATTCAATCTTGTATAATTTATGTTTCTCTGCCAGATGCCTCCCAACAAGCTTGACTGGTTTCGGAATTTTTTAGATTTCGGGTGGTGACATTATAGTCATAAAAACAAAAAAAAAAAAAAAATACTGTATTTCAATAGTGCAACTTGTGGTACATAATTTTTTTTTTTCCTCCAGAAAAAAAAATGTATATATAGTATATTAAAAAATATTGCATAAATATACAATAATTAAAAATAAAATTATTTATTTATTTCTCCAAAATATAAAGAAAAAGCTTTTATTTGGGTGTCCCATCAACCCAGGAGAAAATTAATGGATAACAATACATTAAAGCTAAAATTTTGGATATATACCAATTTAACTCTTATTGTAACTAATAAAAAGTATGCAGAGGACATCCACAACAAGCAAGATTTATTATGTTACTAAAAATAAAATACTTACAATACATACCGGTTGGGTTTTTTTTTTTTTTTTTGGCGCAAGAGCTACTTTGGCCATATTGCGCCACACTACTGGTCAAAATCTTAATACCGGTAATTCGGTATTTTTAATTTATGAAACCGGGTTACCGGTATTCCAAAAACAAACGTTTTTCTCAATAAATTTTATGACAATTAGGTGCAATAAAGTAAGGAAAAAACAAGTACTGTAATTACTTGAATTCATGTTTTAAATAAATTTTTATTGCAATAACAAATATTCGGAAAAAAATCATTAAAATACTTTCTAAAAACAAAAAAAACAAAAAAAAAAAATACATATTGTTACTGCAAAGTTTAGTTATGTTTAAGCATCCATACTACACTACCTGTCCGAATAAAGTGAGCTCTTAAGAAACATAAGAAATCAATAGTATGATCGTTTAAAATGGATCTAATTTTGGTACATATTTGGTACAGAATAGAATCTGAAAGGGCAGAAAACGCCCTTTCGGATTCTGTTCTGTTACTGAAACAACATAGACGATTTCAGTCCATATTTTCAAGGCTTTGAACTTTTTTTAGCAAAAATAGTTTAAAGTATTTCATTAATTTCCAACTCAAGTTCATCTTTTAAAATCTCATTGGAGTCAGGCAATTTCTTATTTTGGAAAGAATTTGCAGAACACTGATATTCTGTTCCATGTTGGTCTTCCATGGTTGAATTATGTTCATCATTTTTTGAAGGAGAAAGACGTTTTATTCAGAGAAGTATATAATTTTCACAATAGTATCTTTACTGAGTCTCGGAGAGACCAAAGAGTGGGGATAAAGAATAAAGCAGAGATCAAAGAGTGGGGATAAGGAATAAAGAAGAGAGCAAAGAGTGCAGTTAAGGAATTCTTCACATATATAAATGCAAAGAACAGAAGGACAAATCAAATTGGACCCTTATGTAATGGACATGGGATAGTATTAGATAACACAGCTGAAGTTGCAGACAAACTCAACAGTTACTTTGCATTGATATTTACATTAAAAAAACCCTTTGTGTCAATGAGATGTTATGGAAGTGAAGTTGAAAAAAATGTAATTAATGATGTTGAAATTTCAAATGATTATTTAATGAGAACTTTCGCGCCTACGGGCGAGTAAGGCTCCTGTGGTTGATGGCATATACCCTATAATCTTAAAGGAGGCGGCAAGTGAGTGCACTGAACCATTAAAGCTAGTTATGAGAGCATCACTGGACTCAGGAGAGATTCCATTGGATTGATGTAAATTGGAACATAAAGACGGTTCTAGGAGTGTAATGGGAAATTACCGACCAGCCAGTCTAACTTCAGTAGTACGGAAAATCATGGAGGCAATGATCAAGGGCGGATTTCAGGATCATTTAGATGGAAATGGAATTCTGTAGGATACACAGCATGGTTTTGTAAAGGGAAAATCATGTTTAACAAATATGGTTAGCCATTTTGACAGGTCACTCGTGAGCTGGATTTAGGGAATAATTTCGGCACTGTTTATTTGGATTTCAGCAAAGCATTTGACTCAGTCCCACATGAGTGGTTACTTTATAAGTTAGAGCAGGCTGGAATCATACGGAAAATCCTTAGATGGATAGCACAATGGCTTGAGGGCACAAGGCAGAGGGCTGTGATAAATGGTTATTCCTCAGATTGGGTTAATGTAAGAAGTGAGGTTCCCCAAGGATCAGTATTGGGACCACTGTTGTTTTTGATTATCTTAAATGACATCTATGAAGGGATGGAGGGCGTGAGGTCTAAATTTGCAGATGATGTAAAGACCAGTAGAGTAGTTAATGATCGCCGCCAAGCAGAGCTTCTTCAGAGTGACCTAGATAGGCTTCTGGGATGGTCAGAAAAATGGCAGCTATGCTTTAATTCAGCAAAATGCAAGGTCTTACACCTGGGGAACAGCAACTCCAAAATAACTTATACACTTGGTGGTGTTGAACTAAAGTCAGTAGTGGAGGAACAGGACTTGGGAGTTACATTACGGTGAGACATGAAGTTGTCCGAAAATTATGGACAGGTTGCAATGTTGTTGCATGGTGTCCTATCGATGATTTATCGAACATTTGCTAGTATAGATAATGACATCATAATCACGTTAAAGGTCATTTTATAACCTTTATGTGATTAAATTATAAACAATTTTTTTTTTTTTTTTAAATTATTACCGAAAAACTGGTATATTTTGTATATATACCGGTATTTCAATACCGGGAAAAAATGACCAGGATCCCAGTATTCGAGATCCCGGTATTGTATGCCCTAGGTACTAGCAAACAGTAATTATTATAGTACAGTAAACCCCCGCTATTCGCGGTTTCGCGATCGCTGATTTAATATAAAATGAAACTTGTGTTATGCACTTGTCATGGAAGGTTTGGTTGTTTGCTTTTAATTTATATGCTTATAAATTGAATAAATTTATCAATTATAAATTGAATAAATTTATCAATTTATAAATTGATATGCTTACAAAAGTTATAAATCTACTGTTTTGCAGTGTAAAACAGACTTTTTCGAGTGTGTTAACGGAAGAAAGTGCCTTTATTGTGGACAATTTCTTTTTACCTGTACAAAAATATGGCTACAAATAACAAGGGAAATGTGAAAATATCAAAGAAGGTGATCACATTAGCGAATAAAATTGAGTTATTAGACAAAATTTCTAATGGTGAAAGTGTCTCTTCAGTGGCAAAACATTATAAAATCAATGAGTCAACGGTACGATCAATCAAAAAATCGGAAGAAAAAATCCGCCGTAGTGTCCGTGAAAACACGCTAATTGCTTCAAAAATTTGCTCTGTAACTCGTGATGTTAAATTAGAAAAAAATGGAAAAGGCTTTAAATCTGTGGATAGAAGACCGAACTCAAAATACAATTCCGTTAAGTTCACTCATCATTCGTGAAAAGGCAAAAGTCCTTTATCAACACTTTAGCAAAACTGGTGATAGCACTGGCGGGATAAGGTTTTTTGCTAGCAAAGGCGCTGGTTTGAAAGATTTGTTTGAAATTTCTAATAAATATTACGTTTAATATTAAATTGTTCCTTATTTTCATTTCGATACCTTATGCTTGCATTTCACTATGTACATAGTCATATTATGAAGGTATATATAATACATACATAGACAAAATTTTAGACTAGTTTTTCTTATATATTTCATACTTTGGAACGGAACCCCTTTATTACTATGAGAGCCATAACTCAGTATTCGCGTTTTCGGTATTCGCGACATTCCTCAGGAACGTAACCCCCCGCTATTCGCGGGGGGTTTACTGTATTGTATTTTTGTAAGTTTTATAATTTCACAAGTGACATTTAAAAAAACTATTACATTAAATTGAATGTACCTTCCTTCCCATTCTGTAATAAGTGTTTTATAATAATACAGCAAAAAAAAAAAAAAAAATCATCACATTTAGTTGAGTTTTTATTAATGTTATGCCAAAAAGTGATGCAGATCACACTACTAGCATAGGTGCTCTCTATTATAGAATATAAAAACACTAGTAACTAAAGCTTTTCAGTTATAAAATGCCAGATAACAACACTTTACAGTGCTGAGTATACCTAGTATGGCATGTACATTAGGAAGGGGAAATGCTGTCTATTAACAACAACAATTATTCCCCTCCCAAAATATACCCATATTTTGGAGGAGGAAATAGCTGTTGCTTGTTCATAGACAATGTAACTGGATTTTTGCCAGTTATGGCCAAACTCCAGAAATAAGTCTCTTCTTTTTATTAATAAAAAGAAGTTTCTGAAAAGTGACTACGTTAATGTTGTTTACAAACAATAATTTAAAAGTTTTAAAAACACTCACTAAACTGTAAATATGTTCAGTGAATCATTATATCAGTCTAATACTCCACATAAAAATCATAAAACCCAAAAAGTCAGAGTAACCTATCATTTATTATCAGTTGCTAATCTTGTTCACAAACAGCAAATAGACAACTCCATAACAACAAATTTTTCAGTATTTTTGGAGTGCGTTAAAACATGTACAGCTGTGAGGTGAAATCTCAGTCAGCTCTTACATGCTGTTTGCTGAATGACCAATACAAGAACTCCAGTACAGTAGCCATTTAGCAGTCATTTGGATTCAATCCCAAAAGAGACTACAGGAATTTTGAAAGTTTTTTTTTTTTTTTTTTCAACTGGAGCTGTAGTTAGTAATTTTCAGGCAGAGAGAATAGGGCTCTCCATAAAAGATTGTAGCAGGCATTATAGACTATAATGCTTATACAAGAGTGTGTTCACAAGCCAATTTGCATGTTGTGTAACATGCAAATTGGCTTGGCTTTTATCCTGTACAACATGCAAATTGGCTTTTCATCGTATACAATACGCAAATCAGCCTGGAAACAAGCACATGCACAGTACACTGACACAATGCGACCTAATATAAATTCAAGTGATTTGCCACATTTGGGAGGTCCGACTATTTAATTATCTATAAAATTGCCTATGATACATTTCAATGTACCACGTAATTCAAAAGTGGAAAGTCACAACTATGTTAATTGCAACTAATACTGCATTATACAGGGGATCCTCGTTATCCGAGGATAATTGGTTCTAGAAAATTCCACTTAAAATGGGGACCAATTTTTGTAATGTTTATTATTTAAATAAAACTAAATGCAATTAGGCATAATATTTTAAGATTCTATATGTATATAATATCAGTGTAGATACACCATAGACCTTTAAGATACACTTCTTAAAGAAAAACTATGATAGTAGTGTGAAAAGCATCATTTCATCTGTATTTCATATTTCATATTGTGCTTATCCTTCACAACGAGTTGCCCACGTATTGCACTACCTTGAATAAGTTACACGTCACTAATAGAGAAGACTATTGTTATTTATTCTCAGTGGGTGGCACCACCCAGACGGCACCGTTTCAAAGCTAGTTGGCTTTTCATCGATGGGTGGGCAGGTACCCTGGTATTGCAAGTGAAGCGTTACTTATTTGAGGTAGTGCAATACACGGGCAACTTGTGAAGGATGAGTAGATATGGTGTATCTACACTGATATTATATAGTAATGTTTATTATATACTTGTACATAGTAAAAAATGGATCAAGGAACTGAAAAATGAGAAAATTATTTTATTAGACATTTTTTTTATTATAATACAAAGTTTATTGAAGTTACCCTATTTTTCAGTTGTATGAATAAAGAATGAATCCAGAGATGTTTGTGTATTTTTTTTTTTTTTTTTTTTTTGTTGTATTTTTTCAGATAAAATTGTGTCATAGCATTTAGTTATGTCTTTAACTTTGCACTTAACATTTGTTGCATGATTGTGAAGAAGATCGTTCTCACAAAAAATATTCAAGTGCTTGGTCAATTTTCTCAAGGGAAAAAGCTTTAATTCTTCAATTTTCAAATCCTTGTAACTGCGGGGACTCGGAAAATGGATACTTGGATACTGGGGATCCCCTATGAAAGATAGCCTTTCACACTAATGGGCACATGCTAAGCTTACCAGTAAAGCCACTGTAAATTTACATTCTTTCAAAAAATGAAACAGATTATCCAACATGAAAAACATATCAGAAGCAATATCAGTACAAGCCTCATAGTTGCAATGATACTTCTTTTAAAATTATTTAAAACCCGACATATGAGCAAGTTCTTTCAAAAGCTGGAGGCAATGTTTTGAACTTTCTTTCTCAATATAATGAATGGACAATGTATGTTAACAAAGTTTGACTGATAGTCTCAATTTTTTTATTCAATACTGACATTTTTCTGGTTTTTAAACCATATCTAAACTGGTAGTTTACTTTTCAACTGGTTGATTTATCTATACAAACTCCATTGTTAAATAGACACAGCAATGCCTATAGCATTACATGTATGGGATGTCATTCATCACATCAAAGTTCACATTACTCAGTAGGTTGAAATATCACAAAAACTCCATAAAGCAAAACATGCAAGTGCAGACCCACTATCCTGGAACACGTAATCATCTGTTTTGTTTTGATGGGATTAAAATCTTTACTATCAATCAACTTACTGCAAATTATTAATCTCCAAAACTCTACACACGAGAATCATCAAAACTCCATTAATATAGGTTGTCTTTTCATTATATCAGACACAGTCTTGTTGGCAAGCAACAGACTTCTGTATGTTTAATACCCAATTTGAAATGGAGATGTCCACAGCTATATAAATGGAATGGACTCAGGGTTGAAGAATCTGTATTATTTGTATTGTCCTAATCATTAAACAGTAGAAATACCAGTACCTTCCCATTCATGTTTTTTTTTTTTTTTTACATGCCTTTCCTTGATAAAAAAGGTTGAAAAGCTTGTTTCCAGAATTAGAAAGAGCATGCTTATATTTTAGGTACCAAACCCTTTTAACAGAAGTAGCACTGCAACTGTGAAACTTGTAATGATATAACTTCTGGAGCATAACTTTTGTTATGTCGGTTACTATGTTACAATTCTTGAGAAATGATGTGCATTATAATGATAGTAACTTGATACTGACTTTTTGCCAAGTTTAGTTCATGCCCATGTCAGCAAAGGACTGTGTTTAGTGGCTGTAATGCAGTATTAGGTACAATTAACCTAGTGATATGACCTCCTGGGTTTGAATTATGTGTTACCTTAGAATGTATCACAGGTAATTTAATATGTATTCGAGTCATATACTGTAATATATTTGGCCTGCTTTAGTACATAACTGCTTGTATAATTTCTTGGTTTCAGACATGTTTGATTACTTTTAATTTTACACTAATGTTAATGTTTCTTATATTTTTGGTATACTGGTGCATTTAGGGATTCACTAACTTGGGCCTGTACATACATAGAGTGCGCCTGAAAAGTAATGAGACAAAAATTCTTAAAAAAAGCAATATTCAGAAAAGAGAATATATTATGAAAAGCATTCAAAATGTCCTCATTGGACTCTAAACGCTTGTTACACATTTCTTCTAATTGTTGAAACTATCTTGAAATTCTTACAAATTATCTCCTTGAGATGGTTGATTAAATTCTTTTTGGACAGTACTAAATTGTTTCCCTTTAATCTTCATTTTTTAACTTCAGAAAGAGAAAGAAGTCAGCCAGAGCCAAATCAAGTGGGGGAAGGGGAGCAGTGTAGGCGATCTCAGTAATCCCTTTTCATGAAAGAAATCTTTGACAATTAAATACAGAATGGACAGGTGAACAGTTGTGCAACAAAACAAATTATTTTCATCAAAGATTGATCTGACCTCTCAAATTCTTTGCAGCAATTATTCCATAATTTCGTTTACAGTTTCTGCAAAGAATGATGAATTAGACCAGATTTTCATAAAAGCAAGAATTGGTTTTTGTTGCAAAACGATCCACTTGTGCATTCCATGTTAGCTGTTCAAAGATTTTTTTTCAAAAACTGATTACTGAGATCCTCCTCCTCCTCTTATTCACAAGATTTGGCCAACTGACTTCTTTCAACTTAAGTTTAAAAAAAACAAAAAAAAAAAAAACTGTCTTATCTTAAGGAGTTAACTTCGAATTGCTCTGAAGTTAACTCCTTATTATTAATGATAACAAGGAGCACAAAAAGGGTATGGAGTACAGTGAGGACTATTTCCAATGATATTCTTTTTCTGACTGTTTACTTTTCCTTTAGTATAGTCTCTTCTTGGAGAGATTTCAGTTTCTTCAGCAGTCACCAAAGGTAGTCCCACCTTTGATGACCATCCCCTTTAGCCTTGTGCACACCTCCTTTTTGTCTAGAGCCAAAAATCTTTGAAAATAAACCTCATGTGAAATGTCAGTAAATACCATCAACACTGTAGCAAATTTTCTGCTTACTGACTGCTATCACCATTGATCCAACAAATAATAGTGCTGTATGGATGGAAACCATTGCCATATGCTCATTTCAGGATTACAGGGGCCTTGGCAACTCATTTTTGAGTAAAAAGGAAGCATAATTTCAAAATGATATACTCTTCCCCGTGTCTGTTTACCACAGTATATACTACAGTTTTAGCAAAAACTGAACCTGCACTATTAGCCATCCAACATCATTCATACAGTAGGGTTATAAATAGATGGACACTGACTAAAATATCATGAGATAAAGCTTCCCAAATTAGCTTCAGACCTTGTGTGAGGATAGCCCCCTTCTACATACAAATTTACTTGCATTCTTTATTGAAAGTCCTACAATTAACCACATTATGCATATATTGTGTGTAATAATGAGTTACAAATTTATCAGAGTAGAAACTGTTTTATATGATGTAGATTCAAGTTCAACTTTCTCCAACACTAATACATGTTTATTCTCCTTCCACTTCAGAAAATTTTATGAATAAAGAATATTAATCACAATGATAACAGACCTTACCTTTTCAGGATCTTGATATAATGGCCTGAGATCTACAAATAAAGGTGGGACTCCTTTATGCAAAGCTTTTTTTATATAGTTACCAACTAATAGGCGGAAGTGCTCTCCTAAAATATATTATAAATATCCAATTATTTGAATAAAATAAAATACAATAAAACATTTATGCTAGGCAATTCATAATTAAGTCATCGTTCATAATTAATTAAAACATTTATGCTAGCTGATTCATAATTAAATATATTTGACCCCAGAGGATAAATGAATCAAAAATTTCTAAATCAATATGAAACATCAATTGTTATTTCTGTAAATCAGAATGGTTATGATTGCTAACTGTAGTCCAGTCACAAACAGCAGACAACTGAGGAGAACCATGAACTGTGTATACAACAACCAGCATATGCTGGTTCTTGGATCATGTGCATTCATTAGATGATCATTCTTGAGAATTCTTCCCTTTCCATGGGAGTCCTCTGTATCCTTTTCAAATTTAATAGGTGTAGACAACTGTTACCAACTGATTAGCCTCCACAATGGTCTTCTGACAGAATCCACTTTGTAGTTGTGTCCATTTCTGAATAGGTAATGTTTGTGAAAGTGGTATACTTTATAAGTAATGGAATTGTGAACATGCATATGCTGTATGTCTGGAAAATGGAAATCCCAGAACAACACATGCCAGAAGACACTATCAGTTGTTGTTGTTGTTATTTGGTTTTTAGGAGCATTAGCAACTAAGGCCATATTGCTCCGGTGCGGTGGTCATTCCCTGACTTTTCCGCATGCTCCGTATTTGGTGGTGACGGGCTCGAACCCCGGTCTAATCAAGAAGCGTGTGCTACCACGACACTATCAGCAATGCTTCTCCATCAAGTTATGGATGATCTTCTGGGTAATCATCTGATCAGTCTGTGTTGCCTGCCTTTCTTAATAGTTACATAAGAGGAATGTAGTTCATCCAAGACAAGGCCTTGTTCTGATCTAAGCCTATGCTATGAACCATACACTCAAAGAAAATCAGACTCATGGTAGACCCATGATGATCACGATGAGTGCCTGACACAACAGAATAGCTTTGTGGAAAAATAGACCAGATACATGGCAAAAGTGGTCACTTTGAGAACCTACGGTAATATTTTTTACTGAAATCAAAAATATGAACAACATGCCATTAGGGAAATAGAGGTCAATCACTACTGTGCTGGAACAGATTGATAAATTTCAGGACCCACGTTGCATATTTTCAACTGGAGATATATCCTCTGAGTTCTTCAAAAGAAATGCAGCTAAATTAAAATCACTGTGCTGTGTGTATGTTTAAAGAAATTAAAAAATAAAATTAAAGAATAAATTCAGTAATTAGGAATAAAGCTGTGCTTGCTTCTTTTGAATACATAATTTAGTAATTGTTGCATGAAATGATTTAGCCCATTCACTGTTCAATCAGAATGTATTATACACAAGGGTTATAAAAAAAGGTAATGTGTGGTGTTCTAAAACAGTCTGAACCAAACCAAAAGAAGGGAATGGTTTTATTTATATGATATGGTAATTCAAGAAATCATATATGCACATTTTAATATACTTCAATGTATGCACCCTTAGTTGCATGATAAGCACTGAATCTATACTCATCATGCCTTCAAATGTGTCAGTGTGTTTGGGAAGAAATGGATCATTACTATTGCATCACTGTTTCTGGATCATAGTTCTCTGTGTGTTTGTAACTTTCATCCTGTAAACCAGATTTTTAACAAACCCTCCCAAAGAAAAAGAAATCCTGTGTATGGGAATTGTTTATTAAGGCTTTATGCACTATCATAGCTCAGTGTGGCAAAGATACATCCTTCTGAAGGATGTCTGGTTGCAAAACTCATATATGAGGAATACAAATCTCTCCTAAATGTTAAACACCACATCTTAAGTTTGGGGATATTATGTTCCAGTTCAATGAGCATGCCAGGCTTTTTTGAATCCCAAATCTTTATGCAGATTCACTATTCTCAAAACACAGAAGGTAGCCTTATCCACAAACATAACACACCGGAGGTACTCTTTATAACACTTATTCAGCTCAAATATGTATAGAAAATCAAATTTGATTAAGTATTTGCTGAAACTTGCAGGCACATAACTGCAGTGTATTGTAGAGAATTTTGTGTACAGTCATGACTGATAACTATAACCCTATGAACGCCTTCCTGATTGAATTCTTGTGACTACACTGAAATGATCTGTGTAAACACTTGAAATATAATCACCTATGCATGAATGAGGATCAACATTTCAGCAAAAATACCCTTCTGGTGTCCAAGAATTTATGCCATACAAATATTCCCACTGAGTTAGGATATCTAATTTGGTCTCTATAAACAATTCAAAGCAATGGGCTTTTTTCTGAGCAGGCACCACCCAGAAACAAAAAAACAAGGCCATGAAATTAAAACTTTTCGAGTTGTTCTGTTATAAAAAAAAATCATTCCCTTATATCATATCTGATTCAGACATTATTAAACATTCAAATTATTCAAGAACTTTGTAATCACCAGCTTATCACTATAATTTTAACTATAAGATGTTTCAACATGTAATATATACATTCAAAGGACATTTAGTATGCCACAGATATGGAATTCTGGTGACAAATGAAAAAAGCGGAAGGTGAGTTTCTGAATCCTCAGTTTTTAACCGAAAGGAAAGCAAAGAATGAAAACTTCTTGTTTGAAGTAAAACTTTAGTGCTGCTAGAAATATGTTTCTAGCAGCAGTGACTGGGTTCTTTTTCATGACTGGTGGCTGTAGCAAATTGTGAAATACCTGTGAATATTTATAACAGGCTGGAAAGTCTTTACAATTTTTTTTAACGAAAGCCCCCCAAGCATAAAAGGTATAAGAACTTGTAGTTCTTAGTACTACAAGTTCTAATACCTTTCAGCATTCATGGGTTGAATGCTAAAGACAGAAGCTACTTGTTGACATTAGACTTGAATTTCTGTAGGTCATAATTTTCAGGAATACATATGAAGGAAGGTTGTTACAGAAAACAGTGGTAGAATAAATAAATGATGAAATGAAAAAGTAGGCTCTGTGGGTTTGGAATTGGACAGTGAATGGATACTGACTGATTGCAGCATTATTGGTGCCTATTTAGAAGTGTATCCATGGAAGTATCTACAGAAAAGACATGCAGCAGAAACTGAATGTCTATGAGACAGAGTGGAGAGACTGTATGAGACAAGTCATTAATTAATCTGATTGCTCTCTTTTGAACAGATTATAGAAGATGGGCAGAGGTTTTGGGGATGTCTCCTCATATGCAATAATATTATTCTGTGGCAGGGTGGTTTTCAGATTTGTACAGAGTGAGTAGTTCACCATAATTTGTCACAACCGATAAACTGGTTAAGTCAGACTTTATTACAATAAAATAAGATACAATATTAAATATACATAAATAAAGCATTAAAACTGATATAAAACAAGATAAAAGTGTTAAAATAAAGCAATAAAACACCTTGCCCCGAACATCAGTAATATTCGGGGCAAGGTGTCCTTCATCAGCTAATTAGTGTATGGTGTTCTGACTATATATATGCTGGTTAATTCCTATATTTTAAAGCTTTTATCTTGTTTCATATCTGTTTTAATGCTTTATTTATGTATATTTCATATTGTATCTTATTTAAATAAAGTCTGACAATCAGTTTGTCGGTTATGACAATAAATTACAGTGATATGTAGCCCAATGCCCAAGGCCTGTTTTCTAGAGTGAGTAGTTGTTTAGAAGAAAAGTAATGCCAACAGGGAAGAAACCCCACTTTTTTTTTGATGCAGAGGAATTAATTTGTGATATACTTCTGCCAAGAAAGAGATCAGAAGTCAGGATAATCCCTAATAGAGATGTGCAATAAAAATCTGTCATCAAAGATGAGCACAGAAATAGTACACTCTTTATGAGAAATAAAACAGGACTGTGTTTTAGCAGGACTGAAGTTAACTACACTTTCTTTGCACCATTCATTCATCATCATCATGAACTTGGTCCGGCTTAGGTCTTTTAAGACCTGTTCCGTTGTAGCTCTTGGAGGTGGTCTTGATCTCGCCATCGTTGTCTTGGTCGACCAACATCTCTCTTGCCTGTAGGTTTGTAGTTAAAGGCTAATTTTGGGATCCGGTCTGGGTTCATTCTTTCTATGTGGCTGATCAATTTTTCCTGATACCGTTTTATGTCATTTACTATGTTATCTACTTTTAATTTCTCGCAGATATCTAAATTTCTTTGGTGGTCTAGTCTTGTAAAGCCTAAAAATGGTCTTAAGAATCTCATTTGTGTTGCTTCTAGTTTGTGTGCATGTTTCTTATTTATGACCCAAGTCTCACAGCTGTAGAAGAGGGCTGGTTTTGAAGTGATGTTGTAATTTTGTTTCAGTTGTCATTTGTTTTCCAAAGTGGCGTTTAATTGTTCCATTCATTTTATTATATTTTTGTAGTTTAGTGTGGATGCCTTTCCCTTCATTTGATATTAAATTTCCCAAATAGGTGAAGTCAGATATTTGTTCTATTATTTTATCATCAATAACAATTTTGACTCTTTGTATGTTTTTCCACATAATCCCATTGATTTTTGTTTTTGAGGTGGAGATTTTCATCTCTTACTTTTTACCTATTTTATTAAGTTCATTTACTGCCATTTGTAGTTCATCTTCGGATTTTGCAATTACTACTTGATCATCAGCATATAATATAGTTTGGATTTTATTCCTGTTGTTCAACTGTATTCCATTGTTAATTGTTTGTTTCCATTCTTTAAGAATTTTATTGATGTAGATATTAAATAAATTTGGTGATAGTCTCATATCCTTGTTTCACTCCTTTATTGGTGTTAATTGGGTCTGATAGTTGGCCACTAGAATATCTTATAGACTTGAGTTTTTATATAGGCTTTGGATCACTTTCCGGAGTTGGGTTGGGATATTTTCTTCATGCAGAATCTGCCAAAGTTTTTCCTGGTTTACATTGTCACATACTTTTTCATAATCAATAAAGAGGGGAAATGTTGGTAGATTGAATTCTCTTCTTTTCTCCAAAATTTGTTGTAGTGAGAAAATGGTATCTATTGTGCTTCTCCCTTTTCTGAACCAACATTGTTCTTCTTCTTCTTCTAAGAATTATTCACTGTATTTATTAAGTTTATTCTTTAGTATATTAGAGTATAGCTTTGCAGCAGTTGACAGCAGTGTTATCCCTCTGTAGTTGTTAGGGTTATTTCTGGAGCCATTTTTGTGTAAATTGATTACTATTCCTGTTTCCCAATCTTTGGGTATCTGTTGCTTATGCCATATGATGTTAAACAATTTTAGTAGTGCATTTTTTAGTAAGGTGCCCCCATATTTAAATAGTTCTACATTCAAATTGTCTATGCCTGGGCTTTTTCGATTTTTGTAATATTAACTCTAGTTTTTCCATTGTTATATTTTCTTCATCTTTGGTTAACACAGCTTCACCTTCCAATTCCCTAGTGCCTGGGTTATAGTGCAAAAGTTTTTGCCAGTATTATTGAGGATACCTTAAAGGCTCAGGGAAACTGCTAGTTAGGGGGGATGTGGGTAATACTGACACGCGTTTATCTGATAATATTGGTCAATGTAACTCTTGCACATACCTTAAGAGTTCTTATCTGTTACCCCAACTGGACGTATTATCTAGATGTTCTGCGGCCAAAGACGTTTCACGTGAGCGGGTAGCTAATATCAGGGAAGAGAGCCTAAAAAACTTCAAGGGTTGTGTTAGGGTCGTTAAATATACAAGAACAGTAAATCTTAATTGTTTATACAGTAACGTTAGAAGTGTCGTCAATAAAATGAGCGAATTCGAACTGCTGGTTAAAACAAGTAACGTGGACATAATAGGGCTTACAGAGACGTGGTGCCATCCGGAAATTGGGGATGATGAGTTTCAGTACGGCTTGTATAATGTATTTAGGAAGGATAGAGTAGATAGAAGCGGTGGTGGGGTAATGCTTCTTATCAGAAGCAGCCTGAGTGCGACGATAGCTTTCCCGGATTCAGACATTTCACATGCTAGTATAGAGTCTGTATGGTGTGAGATAGTTGGAAACAAAGGTACAATGCGAGTAGGAGTAATCTACAGACCAGGTGATTGTGAAGACTATGACAAAAGCCTCTACATGCAAATGGAATGGGCAAGTAAGCGTCAATGCCTTATTATGGGTGATTTCAATTTGCCTCTAATTGATTGGAGTAAATGGGAAGGAAACTCGACATGGGGAACAAAATTTTTAAATCAACTAGATGACTGTTATTTGTATCAACATGTCAGGGAAAGTACTAGAGAAAAGAATATCCTAGACCTCATCATCACACATGAATCAGATGACATAACAGGGCTGACAGTAGAGGAACCAGTAGCAAGAAGTGATCATGGAGTTCTACGGTGGATGATAACGAGAGAGGTAGCAGAAGTAAAAGGCAAAGGAATGGGTTTTAATTTCAGAAAAGGAAATTACGATGCCTTAAGGTACTAGATGGCCTCTATTAACTGGGTAGATATCGCGCAGAGAATGAATACAATCGAACTGTGGTACGCTTTTAAAACATTAATCACAGATGCCTTGAATGCGTATATACCATTAAAAAAATACTCCACGAGAAGGGTTCCAAGTTGGATGAATAGTGAAGTTGCCACATTACTTGAGCAGAAAAAGGTGGCATGGAAAAGTTACAGAGCAATAAAAAGTACTGAAGCCTATAACAGCTACAAGGTGATGTGTAATAGAGCCACAGAAAAGGTTCGACAGGCAAAGGCAGTTTATGAGAAATCACTAGCAAACAGAGCAAAGAGGGGGGATAAAGAATTCTTCACATATATAAATGCCAAGAAGAGCAGGACAAACCAGATCGGACCTTTACGTAAGGGAAAGGGGATAGTAATAAATACACCAGCTGCCGTTGCAGATGAACTCAACAGTTATTTTGCATCGATATTTACAAATGAAAAGCCTTTTGTGGCAATGGGAAATTGTGGGAGCGAAGTTAAAAAATATGTAATTAAGATATTGAAATTTCGCAAGATTATTTAATGAAAAAACTTTCAAGCCTACAGACCAGTAAGGCTCCTGGAGTTGATGGAATATACCCTATAATCTTAAGAGAGGCGGCAAGCGAGTGCATTGAACCACTGAGGCTAATTATGCGAGCATCACTAGACTCTGGGGAGATTCCCTTGGATTGGAAAAGTGCAAATGTATCTCCCATACATAAGGGTGGCTCTAAAAGTGAAGTGGGAAATTATCGACCTGTCAGTCTGACTTCAGTAGTAGGGAAAATCATGGAGGCAATGATCAAGGGTGGAATTCAGGATCATTTGGATCGAATTGAAATTCTCAAGGATACTCAGCATGGTTTTGTAAAGGGAAAATCATGTTTAACAAATCTGGTTCGCTATTTTGAAAGGGTCACTCACGAGCTGGATTTAGGGAATAATTTCGACATTGTTTATTTAGATTTCAGCAAAGCTTATGACTCAGTCCCACATGAGCAGTTGCTTTATAAGCTGGAACAGGTTGGAATCACTGGGAAAATCCTTAGATGGATAGAAGGATGGCTTCAGGGCAGGAGGCAGAGGGTTGTGATAAATGGCTATTCCTCAGATTGGGTTGATGTAAGAAGTGGGGTTCCCCAAGGATCAGTATTAGGACCACTGTTGTTTTTAATTTTCATAAACGACATTGATGAAGGGATAGAGGGCGTGATGTCTAAATTTGCAGATGATGTTAAAATTGGTAGAGTAGTTAATGATCACTGTCAAGCTGAGCTTCTTCAGAGAGACCTAGATAGACTTCAAGAAAAATGACAGCCGTGCTTTAATCCAACAAAGTGTAAGGTATTACACCTGGGAAACAGTAATCCCAAAATAACTTATTCACTTGGTGGAGTTCAACTAAACCCAGTACTGGAGGAAAGGGACTTGGGTGTTACGATACGGTCAGACATGAAATTCTCTGAGCACTGTAAACAGGTTGCAAGGAAGGCCCATGGTGTCCTATCGATGATCTATCGAACTTTTGCAAGTAGAGATAGGGACGTGATAATCCCATTATATAAGGCTTATGTTAGACCACACTTGGAATACTGTGTTCAAGTATGGAGACCGCACCTAAAGAAAGACATCGAGCTTCTTGAAAGGGTGCAAAGAAGGGTAACTCGCCTGGTGAGATCGGCAAAAGGGCGTCCTTATGAAGAAAGACTTCGAATATGTGGGTTGCAGAGTTTGGAAACTAGACACCTTAGAGGAGATTTGATTGAGGTGTTTAAGGCTCTGAGAGGCATCAGTAAAATGAATGAGGACAAAATTTTCAAGATTATAAATGATGCTAGAACTAGGGGACATAGATTCAAGTTACGGGGAGAAATGTTTAGATTGGACTGCAGGAAGTTTTATTTTAGCCAGCGAGTTATAAATTACTGGAATAAGTTGCCTTCATGGGTGGTAGAGGCCGACAGTTTGGGGAAATTCAAAGGTCATCTGGATAGTACTTTCGGGTAAGGGAAGCGCATAGGATGATAGGATTAATTTCCTTTTTATTTATTTTTTATTTCATTTTATTATTTTTATTTATTTATTAATTATTATTATTTATTTATTTATTTAATTTTTGTTTTTATCATTGTTTTGTTCGGATTTTTTTTTTTTTTTTTTGGCTGGTGCAGCATAAGCCATAGGCTTTCTTGCACCATACGGCCATTACTAATACTAATACTATACCATAGTTTGGAAAAGTGTTGCTTCCATTCTGCTTGGGAGATGGAGTTGGTTTTTATTTGATCATTTGGGTCTAGTTGTAATTTCTTAAAAATTTTAAAACCTCTTCTCTGTGGGCCTGTGATATCACGTTCTAAAGATTTAACAAATTTATCCCAGTCATCTCGCCGGATTCTTCTGGTTAGTTTTCTGACTTCTGCTCTAAGCTTTTTATATTTTATGTATAGATGTAGATGTAGTTTGTAGGAACAGTTTATAGTTCTTTTTTTTTTCCTCATTGATTGTTTGTTTCAATTCTTCATTCCAAGTTCTTAGCCAGTTTTTATTTTTTATAGGTTTATATCCAAGACTTTCTTCAACAGCTCCCAGAATTGATTTTTTCATGTTTGACCAGATTTCCTCAACATTATCATTCATCTGATTTGAGTTTATCTTTCAATTGACTTTCATACAGGAATTTAGTGCTTTCATCTTCCAACAAATGTATTTTTGTTGGTATTTTCTTCTTTTTATTTTGAACGTGCTTTCTACTAGGTAGTGATCACTGTCAATTTCACTGCCTCTGAACACTCTAGTGCCTCTAATTTTGTCATTTAAATTTTCATTAATGATAATATAATCTATTATAGACTTTGTGTTTCTTGCTTCCCATGTGAATTTATGGATATTCTTGTGTCTGAAAAAAGTATTTGTAATTTTAAGTTTATTAAAAATGCATTCAAGGGGTGGTGACGTGCATTCCATCACCTCTCCTACCCAAATGTCAACTTCACCTTCTCGGGGCGAACTGACCCGTTTCCACAGACAAGGCACTGGTGACTGAGTCACAGTGGTATAACTGTCCGATCACATACAGAGGAAATGCTGTACCTGAAGCCTGTCTAGAGGCTATAAGGTGGCAGCCCCACCACTAGACTTACCCCGCAAAAGGCTGGTAACCTATCCGGGGGACATTCTAAATACTCAAAATAAGCTCAAGGGAAAAAACTGCACCATTCATTAAAAACAGAAATTGATGTGTCTCATTCTTTACACATTGATAAAACAAACAAAAATAATAAAAGGAGAATCTGGGCCATCTTTAAACCATAAATAACAAGTGTAGGTGAAATCCATTATATCGCAATACATGTCCTCTGAATTAAAAAAATATTTAGGGGCTACTAATGTAAGGATAACCAGAATAACATAAAGAAGAGACATCTTTAATTCCTGAAAGCAGTGGAAGTGGTTTTAAAATTTCTGATTCCTTCAATTCACCATGTTCTGATATATGAGAAATAAGACAAATACTGAATACCTCTGAAATCTTGGGATCTACTATGAAAGTAGATCTCAAGATTTCAGAGCTCACAAAAATGCCAAAATAATACTTATATACAATATGCAAGGGAATGTACTAACCTCATCCTAATAATTTATTATTAGTATTATAATACATTATGATTGTGTAGCATTACACATTTTTCAATTGTGTTTTATATATTTTATCTTTTATGTATTTTTATATTCCAACATGCAATATGCATGTAATATTGATATTTATATGCAACATACATGTAAATATCAACTGCTTGTTGTGATTTTGTCATTTTTTTTTGGATATTCCTTACTTTAGTAGTAGTACTTGAGTTGATTCTAATGGTATATATCAGATAAAGCTTAAAAGGTCTCAAATTTGGTGTTTGGATTCCACACTAGCTTAGAAAATTTTCATACAAAAAGTCTCCATTTAGTCCCCTTTCAGGTACAAGTCAGCTTGTGAGGTATTTCTGGAATAAAATGACTACAAATGAGCAGTGACCTTTATGAAAATGTTCATTGCAAACCCTATTACCTAGCCAAAAATATCTTTTTTCTGTCCAAAAAATATTGTTCTAAGTACATAATGGGATACAAAAGACATAATTCATTTGAACTTTCAATCAAAGAAGACTGTCAGTGCTGAACAATACTATCAACAGATACTGAAAAATTACAAGGAGTGTTTAATCAGTTTCTAGCCAGACATAGAAAGAGTTACTGATATTGACTTAAAGCTATTTTTCAGTGTAGTCTCCTTGTAACTCAATATACTTTTCCCAATGATGCTCCAGATTTGTGAACTCAATTTTGCAGTCACTTTCTTGAAGCTCCCAAAAAAAAAAAGGAGAGCATGACTGCTAATCACCTCATCATGGGTGGGCAGGGCAAAATCTCATAGCTAGCCTGATGAATTGCAGCCATGGCAACAGCCAATGTGTGAACAGCTGCATTTTCCTGGAAAAACAAACAACACACCACTGCAATGCTAATACACTTTCCCAATTAAAGCTTTTTCCAAGGCTTTAATTCCTGCAAAAAAAATTCTTGCGGTTGGCTATCCAACCAGGCATCTAGCATCCACCACAGCTGAATCATCTGCAAATTTCCTACCCCAAAAGTATTTCTTTAGATTTGGGAATAGATGAAAGTCATTAAGACACAAATCTGGAAAATAGGGTGGATATCTTTGTGAATAATGAAGTCCAGTTCTTTTTCACAAAATATTTTGCAACAGCCCTAACCTGTTTTCTCCATTTTTTTACAGAGGAAGAACTCCTTCAATCAGCTGCTTACCTACAACAAATAAAGTATTATTATGAGTGAACTCTGATTTTGTGCATATGCACAATACATATTTCAAAAAAACTTGAAAAACTAATTATTTCAATATTAAGGGTAGAGAAACTTGATCACCCCTTGCACATCATTTATGGGGAATTCTTGGTGAGTCTATATTGAATAATCATTTATGAATGCCAATTATTTAAGTTACTGTTTAGAATCCTAGTAAAACTTCCTAGAAGAATGACATTAGCATCACAGTAGATTAGTAAAAGTTCAACTACAAGAGAGAGAGAGAGAGAGAGAGAGAGAGAGAGAGAGAGAGAGAGAGAGAGAGAGAGAGAGAGAGAGAGAGAGAGAGAGAGATTGGTACTACATGCTGAAATGCAAGCAGTATTCTCATTATAAATTATTTGTCTAGATAGAGATAAGTCAAAAGGGCTAAAAAAGTCAGCCATCAGAACTGCAAAACATTTGAATTTGAATTATGAAAGAGATATACTCTTTTAAATACCAACAGATTTCCAGTTATGCTAAAATTCAGTGTAAGTGTTATTTGCAGTGTTGTGAACAGTGAGGATATCTTTCGGTAGCATTCAGTACAAAAAAGCTTTTATGTAATAATAATAATAATAAGTTTATTTGCCCTTTCTTTTGTTGCATTTGTTGGGAGATAATAGCAAAGTGGGGGGAAGGAAAAGAACACATAAGATAAGGCATTTTATGGGTTGTTCCCCTAGAAAAGAAATAGAAATATAAAACATTTTATAAAACAATATAAAACTTAGTTCTGAAAGTGTACAGGTATCAACAACAACAGAGAGACCATGAAGAAATTTAAAAATTTATGTACATTTCAATATTAGAAAATCTCAGACACCACCACCTCCTGCAAGGTTATAAGAAAGGGGATAAAGAAAGCTATTCATTGTACATTATGTGGTTTATAATATTTATCTACAATTAAACTGTGATAATTTTTACAATTAAAAGAATGAGCTAACAACAATTTAAAATGAAATATTTGCATTTACAATTCTGAAAATTTTTTAGCACTGTACATTTAATATTTACATTATTTATATATTTGTAACACATTTTCTTTACCTTATTAAAAATTCTAGAGTTGATAGAAAAGTAATTTTAATTCAATGGAAACGTGTACTATAGTAGTTTCTTGAATCAGTTTAATGAATTGGAGTCTTTCATATTTACTGGAAGGTTGTTCCAGGTTTTTGAATCTCTGTATTTTATCTTTTTCTTAAAAGTGGAATCTTGAGAACTGCTTGTTTTCTTAAGTTCCTGTTTATACTCCGGCACAATCACCAGGTCGGAGGAGTTTACAATAAATCATGAATACAATCATTAATTATATTTAGCAGACATGGGCTTGAACCACAATCCACTCAGTTACGTCAGGCACACTGTATGTTATTTCTTCTATTGCTGTGAAAAAAAAGCTGAAGAGATGAGGGAGGGTTAGTGTCTTCAGAGAATTGTATACGTTATCCCATACATTATCCCTTTAGTATTACTGTAGATGGAAGAATAATCTAAAAGACACGACCAATAAAGGTGCCTCTATGCTTATGGATACCACTACTACTAGAATCAATTCTAGATTTAATCTAGAAAAAAACATTTCCCAGCTGACTACTTAATGTACAAAAGGAATTGTGTCCTCTCTTTCTCTAGGAAGAAAGTTCAGCAGAATTACCAGGAAACTGAGGACTGGAGAAAGAATCTTTATACATCAGAAACACCATGTTCTCATGCAACGTGAGATTGGACTACATGCGGATGAGGTGGCTGGCTTGACAATACATTTTACACAAGCCCTCTCACTCCAAACTCAAGATAAAACCTCCATTAGAAATAACACCATTTATTAATATCACACTAACACAAGATGACATGAAGTAGACTGTGCATATTCTCCCCACCAGGAACTCATACTTTGTCAGTCACATACCAAAGAATTTACTAAAAAATGACAAGTCTTCATACAGCCCTGCAAGGGAAGACTATAGCTACTAACGTACTTGAACACTAATTTGGAACCAGTAGGCAATCAGCAAATAAAGAACAATCTGATGCTACCTTTCTTGACATTCAAGCTGTCCACGACAACTTATTCATACAAGTCCTTGGTACTATTCTGGACATCCACTTTTACATTTCAAGAATACTCTTAAATCTACTGAAAAAAATTTTTCAGTGTAAAAAAGCTGTGATTAAAAAACTGTATGAAATTCCCTGCACAATGCTGGTGTCAGCCTATCTGTCATCCTCTTTGCAATGGTTCTAATTTTCTTCTGAGTACCTCAAGTAATTTTTAATATCAGTCAATAATATCAAATATTTCACATTCACTAAAGACCCCAGAGATCTCTTAGATGTGATCCAGCGATGTACCCACTAATTACAGCTCTTTGAAAAATAACTTCAATTCACTGGTTCATAAATAAATCACAATAAATCTGAAGATCACTTCCACAAAAAGATCAAAAAACAATAACAACACACCAAATTAAGAGATACTGAGTTTAAGTGTATTGACCTTCACACTGACATTGGGATTACCTGGAATAAATTTAACTTTCCAATGGCTTTAATAAAAATAAAAAGAAAACATGCCTCTTAAAAAATATGACACACAAAGTTAACATACAGTAGAACCAAGATAAGAAGTTTTTCCCTATACTAGGTTTGGTTTCTTAATTCCCAATTTCAACTCTATATATTGTAATGTATTAATTTCCAGGGTAGGAAGTTTTCCCGCATAAAAAGTTCGTGTTAAAGAATACACAGTGTAATATAACGTTTGCCCACTTAATGTTTTTTAAATATAAAAATTATTTATTTTTATATTAAAAAATATTAAACAATATAAACATTTTGATAATCGAACAATTACTGCACAGCATCATTTTAGATCGTAGTAAGCCACCGAAGTAGGTGAATTGGCATTGTTTTTTTACATTTCATATTGTAAATGCCTTCACAACGAGTTGTCCTGATATTGCACTACCTTGAATAAGCAAAGCTTTGCCAGTGGAGAAGACTAATGTTACTTATTCTCAGTGGATACCACCATCCAGGGGTGGTGGTATCCGCCAAGAATCCATTGTCGAAGTGTTGCCTATTCTAGAATCCACTGTCAAAGCGTTGCTTATTCTAGGTAGTTCAATATCAGGGCAACTTGTTGTGAAGGCATTCACAATATGAGATATAACAGAAACGATGCCATTTCACTTACTTCGGTAGGTGATTTACTACAAACTAAAATGATGCTTGGTACGAGCTTGTTCTATTAGTGAATTTTCCGAGTCTGAGGGTTTTCAGCACTAAAACCTTTTTAGCATAAATATTTTGATATAATGGAAGTGATATATTGCAATTTTTTTCATCAATATCCATAATTGGAGAGCGTCAACCATATGAAGCACAGTGAAGCATTGGCTGTTAAGTTCTGAATTACTTAATTGTAACTTGGTTGAGCTTGGTAATGAGTTTAATGAACAGAATGCTAAGCAATTAGATATCCTCATTTTAAAAATGGTTGCCACAGGCAGAGAGTACAAAATACTTAAACTCGGAAATAGTACTTAAAAATTATCTTTAACTAATGTATGTGTATCTTTTCATTTTTAAATTTGTAGTTAATATTTTGATACCACTTAATTTTTCCCACATAAGTTCTAAAACTTTAGTCCCTTGAAAAACTTCTTATCCAGGTTCTACTGTATATTTATTTTACCTAATTTGTAAACATAGCTGGCATGTGGTTACCATACTTAGCTAAACATGAGCACAGACACCAAAAATTGACTTTTAAAGGGCATATTATTAAATTCAGTACGTTCTTTATTTATACCATGCAGTCATAATTGTCCTACAACACTCAAAATGAAACAAAGAACTGATCATTCACTTACAGTGAGGAATAAGAACAACTAGTAAATTGCATTTTGCTATGATCTTTTCCCTATATACAGCCTCTCCTTGACTTTGACAACCTGGATTCG
Organism: Mastigoproctus giganteus; assembly: GCF_048544385.1. Taxonomy (NCBI): domain Eukaryota; kingdom Metazoa; phylum Arthropoda; class Arachnida; order Uropygi; family Thelyphonidae; genus Mastigoproctus; species Mastigoproctus giganteus. The sequence goes on from NC_143575.1 coordinate 21,129,177, forward strand.
TGATGGTTGCTTTGAGAAAAAAATTTTAAATATTTTACACAGCTATGATGTTGCCATATGACTACCTCAGCTACCTGTGCAGTGGTATTAAAGGGATTGTCTGCAAAGATAGCCCATGAAATTGACCACAATCATCTATTTCAAGTTAGATGCATTTTTTCTGATAGTTAATTCTATGTATACGCATTTGAAAACCCATCTATCTAGCACATAAATCATGTCTATAGAGACCAAAAAAAAAAAAAAAAAATCGCGAAATGTCCTGCTTTGAAGCCTAGCAACAGACTGAGACAAAATGCAAATTACAAGTGTATTAATTCTTATCAAAGAGTGACTGTACTGATGTTTAAACATGCATTAACGAAGGCCCTCATTCACACCAGTTACAAATTTACTGTTCGATGTTTATAGAGAAACAAAAAAGAGAGGGAGAGAGAATATAAATTTAAAAAAAAATATATATATATATATATTTTTTTTTTAAAATTTATTTTTAGTGAGAAGTTAAAAAGTCCTTTTTAACTTCTCATTGATCAGCACCCAGTACGAATCTTTAAACTGCTCGGGAGGATGTACACACACAGTGTGATTCAGAAGGAATAGTAAATATTTTGGGAGGTTATAGTATCGATTATTCTGAGTAAAAAAGTGCCTCTGTAGCCAGGTGGGCAGGAGCAGTAGCACACGCTTCTTGATTAGACCGGGGTTTGAGCCCGTGAATACCAAATATAGAGGATGCGGAAGGTCAGCAAATGACCACCACATATGCCCAGCCCAGATAAAGGGTGAGGGTTGGCGTCAGGAAGGGCATCCGGCTGTAAAAATTTCATGCCAAAACAATAAAAAACGCTGACCCCATATATATATAATGGGAAAAGGCGAGGAAAAAAAAAAAAAAAAAAAAAAATTCTGAGTAAAAAAGTTCATACAAACATGTGTCCAATTCTCAATGGATAAGGAGATACAGCTGTTTGAAACTGGTACGCACAAAGCCATTATTAGCATTAGTAGATGCATATGATGCAAGAAAGCAAGCTTATGTAGCATCAGCCAAAAAAAAAAAAAAAAAAAACCCTCCCATTTCACCCCTTCATTCATTCCAAATGCCTGTCCAGCTCAGCTTTAAATTTATTTAGGCTATCAACTTCCACAACAAAAGATGGAAGTCTGTTCCACCAATCAACTACCCACTGGCTAAAGGCAAATTTCTGCGCATCAATTCTAAAACTGTCTTTCCTCAATTTGAATCTATGCCCCCTCAGGTTCTTAATTTGAGCAAGAAGAAGAATCCCATCAGCATTCAGCTTGCTCAACCCATTCAAGGCCTTATACACCTCAATCAGATCACCTCACAGGTGCCTACTCACCAGGTGCTGCAATTTGCAGAACTTAAGCCTTTATTGGTAAGAGCATCCTTTTGTTCCACTCACCAATCTGTTTGCCCTTCTTTGTACATGCCTAAGCAACTCTACATCCTTCCTAAAATGAGGCCTCCAGACCTGTATAGTACTCTAGGTGTGGCCTGACCACTGCCTTGTATAACGGGATAATCACCTCCCTGTCCCTGCTAGCAAAATTCCAATATATCATTGACAAGACTCCATGATGTGCCCTGGCAGCCTGTCTGCACTGTTCAGTGAACTTCACTGGCTGCAAAATTACCCCCAGGTCTTTTTCACTTTCCAATTCCTTGGGTGTAGTACCACACAGTTGGTACGTTTCTCTTCAGTTATAGCTACCCATATGCAGTACTCTGCATTTGTCAATGTTAAACTTCAGTTGCCACTTCTCAGCCCATTTGCCCAACTTATCTAGATCCAGTTGGAGTAGCATATTGTCTTTACTGTCATCAACAACCGTGCCAACCTTTGTATCATCTGTAAACTTGGACATTAAACTTGATATACCTTCATCAAGTACGCCTCCGTAGCCCAGTGGGCAGGAGCGGGAGTGCAGTAGCACACGCTCTTTGAGTAGACCGGGGTTCAAGCCCCTGACTGCTGAATATGGTCGATCTGCCAACCCACACTGGACTAGCGCGGTCGATTATGGTCCATTTCCCTCAACATGAATTGTTGAGGAGGCTTCCATTCTGCAGTGGGTTGATAATGGCTGCACTTTACTTTTTTTTTTACCTTCATCAATATCATTGATAAATATACAAAACAACAATGGGCCTAACACTGAACCCTGGGGACCTCCACTAATAACATTTGTCCACGAAGAGCAGTGTCTATTGATTACTACTCTCTGTCATTCCCCACTCAACCATCCCTTTATCGATTGTAGCAACTTACCCTTAATGCCATACCTCTCCAATCTGTACAGCAGTCTTCCATGCGCAACAATATCAAAAGCTTTCCTGAAATCCAAGTATATGATATTAAAATTATTTTTGGCATACAATTCCTTTGTGACCACATCATAATATCCAATCAAATTGGTCAGACAATAGGACCCTTTAACAAACCCATGCTGTGTCTTAACTATTACTGTAGTCTTGTCTAGATGATCCTGCAATGCTTCTTTAACCAGTGATTCCATTATTTTCCCCAGATCACAAGTTAAACTAACAGGTCTATATTTACTTGTGTCACCTTTTGAACTCCCTTTGTGAATTGGTGATACATTTACACACCTCCAGTCCATGGAGACCTCCCCTGAGTCCAAGGAAGCTCTCATAATTATGGCTAAGGGTTTGCTTACTTCCTTTGCTGCCTCCTTTAATATAACTGGATAGATCCCGTCCATCCCAGGTGCCTTTTTTATGTTTAACGTCAACAATTTCTCCTCCACTTTGCTCTGTTATTACAAAATCACTTAGCTCCCTGTCAGAGTTTGATAAACTTCTGGCACTCCCCTCATTGAATAACTCCTCATGTGTGAACGTAGATGCAAAATACTCATTCAGTTTATCAGCTACCCGAGCATGATCATCAATAGTCAACCCATCTATGTTAAGTGGTTCAATCTGATTCATCCCTTTCCATCTAGAGTTTACATAAGAAAATAACTCTTTGCTGTTTTTCTTTGCATCCTTTGCCAAAGATTTCTCATAATCTGTCTTTGCCTGCCTAACCTCCTTTGTGACTTGATTACAGACTAGTTTATATCTGCTATAAGCTTCTGAGTCACCTGATATTCCAATTTAGAATTCAATGTTGGTAACATCATCAGTTGATCCCACTGTACAGAATTTAAAAACTGTCTGAAACCCCTGTAGTCACTGTTACGAAAGCAAAAACCCTTTAGCCTTGATGGTAGTTGTCTTTAAGTAATTCCCACATCAGCACATTGTGATCACTGTCATCCAGTGGTTCCTTTATCTGCAAATTCTTAATGCATGAATTATGAGAGGTGTTAAAGAACAATAAATGACTTATAGTTCGTATTTACTGATTTTTGAATGAAAAAAAAAAAATAATAATAAATAAATAAATAATAATAATAAAAATTAACAAATTTTTTACAGTTCACAATAAATGTTCAAAAATTCCACTGCCAACCTCAATGCACTTTGCAACTCTTGTGGTAATATGATGTGTTGTCCTTCTGAGGTCGTCTTGCCGCTCCTTTATGAGGGCAGCAGTATCCAAAATGCGAGCAAGCAATTCGTCTCTTGTATTCACCTTTTCTTTGTATACTGCACTTTTCATTCATCGCCAAAAACAAAAATCTAACTGAGTGAGGTCTGGAGACCTTGGTGGCCAATGAATGGGACCACAGCGGCTGATCCATCATTCAGGGAAAGTTCAATTTAGATATTGTATCATCAGATGAGTATAAGGGCGGAAACACACTACTATCACTTCACGAGACTTCATTTGTATACATGTCTAACGTCAAATGTGGGGGAGCTATATCGGAGACGGAATGTTGTAATTGGCTGTATTCACAAGATAACATGTCGGGCATCAAATCAAGGCAGAATGACACTATCAGGAGCTCAGATATTTCCCTTCAAACAGAAATTTTGTTAGGCGTGACCGTGTGACAAGAGGAAAATGCTAATAGAAAATTAAATTAGAAGTAAATAATCTGTTTTGAGCACACAAATAAGAATATGCAAAAACAAATAACAACATCAAGAACATTGCTCCTGTGCCTATTCCGAAGCACCCTCCACTTCGACCAGCTACTCAGCATACTCACTGCAAATGTCCAGTCACAGGGACGCTCAAAAATGGCCAAAGGAGGAAAACAGACCACAGAATTACAATTAACAAATTGAGAGGACGAACAAGTCGATCATTTCAATTTGCACAACTCATAACAATTTCTTACAAGTTAAATTTTTAGGGTTGAGAAGTAGTTTTTTGTTGTAATTAAATTTCATTAAAAATTTTTGTTTCATATTTCGACAGAATAAATCCTTATTCAAAATTAAACTTGCAGTATTTCAATTTTCCTTAAACATACAACTAATTTTTCCTTAGCACTGAATTGAATTTCAAAATTGCATATTTTTCCCTTGAATGTCATCCTTAATTGGATTATACAGGAAATTAAATTCTTTATTCATCCGTAAGTACATCTTGAAACGATTTTCATCTTCTTCTAAGTCCTGCAGTAAGTGCTGGAATTCGCCTTTTTCTGTTCTCTTCCAGTTTGTCGTGTATCCATTGCCTACTCTCTTTTGTTTTCTCGGCTAAAAGAAAAGGGCATGCATTTTCTAAATCTTCTTCAAAATCTGAAGAGGATGAACTGTGGCAATTCATTTTGCTTCAGCTTTCCTCAAAGAGAATGACACATATACAACGTTACAGGTTGCCAGACGTATCCCTTTTGGAATTATAATAAAATTTTCAAGATACCCTTTTTTTAACATTTGAAATGGGGAATTTGAAAAAAAAAAAGCAGAAATCATAAAACAACCTGTTGAGATGATCATTTAGGAAGAAAGAATTAACTGATGATAAAGTTGTTGAAATGCACCCTTAATTAAAGGCTCAAAAAACGACATTCTATCCTATTTACAAAGAGGGTTATAGAATATTTATATTATGCTTACTTTGTAACCTTTTACATTCTACTTGACTTCTTTTTTATATTTAAAATTCCCAACACCAATATCGATTTGCTGTATGAAGAATATGTTTTGTTGAAATCATTCCATAAAAATATTGTGACCAAAGACCTCAAAAATACCACAGATGTTTGAATAAAAATTTTAAATGCGTACGAAGTATGTAATACAAAAAAAAATATTAATTTTGTTTTTGCTTTGCCTCACTCAAATGCAATGAGTGAGGGAGTATTTAGCTCAATGTTTAACGCATGGAAAAAGGATAGAAATAAGAATGTTGAAAGAGAACTGTTGCCGAAATTCAATCACAATATGTCAAGCAAAGAATTTCACGCAAAGGCATTAAAAAATTAAAAACTTTAAAGAAAATTCGCTCAAATGAAAAGTATTGCTAGGTAAATATTTTCTTTTTGATAAAATAAATCAGGTTTATTGAATGTGTATTGTAAACAATTATGTAAAACATTTGAAGTTAATATTTATAAAAAGTTTCCTTTAGTGTTTATAACTCTTGCAATAAAATTTTCCGAATTAAAGCACATGCTATAATTCGGTTAATTTTATTAAAATTTGACTAATTTTGCATTTCACAAACTTGTAGAAATCAACAAAATATAGAAATAAAATGGTTGTTATTAAAATTGTTCAGTTTTCTTAAGATATAATGCAAGTATCCCTAAACGAGGAATGAATACCCCAAACATAAGCATGAGTACCCCGAGATCAAATTTTTAATCTGGTCACCCTAAGTTACAATGACATTTCTTCTCCGACCGACTTCACAGTTTACACTAAACAGCGACATGACAAGAGTCCCCTGACTTGATAATAGTGTGTTTCTGCCTTAATGTGCAGGAGCTCCATCATGCTGATGCTGAAAGTACAGCAGACTCTCGATTTATCGGGACACTTCAAGACTCCAAATAAAAAAATAAAATAAAAAAATAAAATCAACCAGAAATCATAAAATTCAAGTAATAACTAGAATAGGTATAAATAGATATTTTGCAAGTCATAAATAAGCAACAAGAAGCGGCGTTATAAGTGGTCATTGGGAGATTAGTGTACCTATTATCTTGCAACCCCCGCCCGCTGTCTTCACACCTGCTGCTTAAAAAAAAAAAAAAAAAAAGAAGTTTAGTCTGTTTTAGTGCGTTGCGTCGATTGTTTTGTTCCATCGCATTGCAAAAAGACAAATTTTGTTTCGTTATTTTATGTCAGGGATATTGAAATTTTTTTTTTTGTTTAGAAATTGCAAAAATGATGGGTAAACGCAAAAGAGTTGCACTTTCAGTTAAACAAAGACTTGAAATTATTCAAAAGTTTGAAAACGGTGCATCCGTTAAATCTCTAATGAACAATTATAATGTTGGTGACCAAACCATACTTGACATTGTAAAAAATAAAGTGAAGCATCGTATTGGACACACGAGTAGTACGTGGTAAGTTTTTTTATCTATCAAAAAATCAAATACAGGACCTCCGCTATTCGTGGGGGTTACATTCCTGAGAAATGTCGCGAATACTGAGTTATGGCTCCCATAGTAATAAAGGGGTTCCGTTCCAAAGTATGAAATATATAAGAAAAACTAGTCTAAAATTTTGTCTATGTATGTATTATATGTACCTTCATAATATGACTGTACATAGACAGTACATCGTGAAATGAAAGCATATGGCATCGAAATGAAAATAAGAAACAATTTAATATTAAATGTAATATTTATTAGAAATTTCAAACAAATCTTTCAAACCAGCGCATTTGCTAGCAAAAAAAACTTATCCGCCAGTGCTATCACCAGTTTTGCTAAAGTGCTGATAAAGGAGTTTTGCCTTTTCACGAATGATGAGTGAACTTAACAGAATTTTATTTTGAGTTCGGTCTTCTACCCACAGATTTAAAGACTTTTCCATTTTTTTCAAATTTAACATCACGAGTTGCAGAGCAAATTTTTGAAGCAATTAGCACGTTTTCACGGACACTACGGCGGATTTTTTCTTCCGATTTTTTGATTGATCGTACCGTTGACTCATTGATTTTATAATGTTTTGCCACTGAAGAGACACTTTTCCACCATTAGAAATTTTGTCTAACAACTCAATTTTATTCGCTAATGTCATCACCTTCTTCGATATTTCACATTTCCCTTGTTATTCGTAGCCATATTTTTGTACGGGTAAAAAAGAACTTGTCCACAATAAAGGCACTTTCTTCCGTTAACACACTCGAAAAAGTCTGTTTACACTAACACACTGCAAAACGGTAGATTTATCACTTCTGTAAGCATATCAATTTATAAATTGATAAATTTATTCAATTTATAAGCATATAAATTAAAAACAAGCGCATAACACATACTGAACAAGGATTAGCGAGAAACATCCACGTTCGCGATTTTGTCACCCCCCCCCCCACTGAACGCTGTTTTGACGGGGAAAGATAATTTTAGCCATGCCCATGTTTTTTTATGGCGGAAAATATTCACAGCGCTTTAAAATTCACATTTTTTTAGGTTTCATTTTATATTAAATCAGCGATCGCGAATACGCGAAACCGCGAATAGCGGGGGTTTACTGTATAACATAAAAAAATAAGTAATAATGAGTTTTGTTTTCCGATTTTTTTGAAATTTTTTTTAAAATTCTGATTTTATTTTTGAATTAATTTCACTCCAGTATTGAGAATCCAAATAAAATTAAGAATAAATCAATATGTAAAAGCACTTATGTACGAAGTTTTCATTTTTATGAATTTTCAAAAGTTCATGCAGAAACTCACTCCACAGAGCCAATGCTAGCAGAAAACTCACTGCTTAGGGACCCAGACATGATCAGGAAACTCATTCTGGAAAATGTTAACATAAGCTAACTATGTAGCAATATGTCCTTGCACGATTTATTTTTCCACTGAACAAAATAAGAAGTTTCAGGTTTTAATGGGAGAAAGAAAAATTTCTTTTTAAAGCAATATAATGAAAAATAACAACAACAATAATAAACTTTACCTACACTTATAGAGCAGCATTTCGATTAGTAATAATTCTGACATTTTAAAACAGCAGCATATACAGCCACTATACTCACCAGATGCAAAATTAAGTGGTATTCGCCTTGGTGTCTGTGCTCTAGGAAATTTTTCTTGAATTTCTTTGTAAATTTTTAACCTATCTTCAGTATTTTCTGCAAATAAACAAACTGCATAAATTACATTTATTTTTGGACATATTCTCTTCTAGCAAAAAAAAAAAAAAAAAAAATTCACAAAATTAGTAACTGAATATTTAAGATAGTGGTGTGTGTATGAGTGTGCATTTATTTTTTTTCAACTGTAATCGGCAACTGAAAAGAATTAAATGTTGTAAAAAGGGTATATTCTCTTATGGGGGGGGGGATCACAAAGTTAGTAAGTGAATATTTAAAAGAATAGTGCGTGTATGAGAATGTGCATTATAATACTGTGTGTACGAGTGTATTATAATAGTGTGCATTTATTTTTTCAACTGCAATCAGCAGCTGAAAAAAATTAAAAGTTGTAAAAAGGATTAAAATAAACAAGATGTCAAAAAATTACAAGTATTTTGCACAAATATCCAATATATGCTGAGACAACTAAGACCACAAGGTGTCATATGTCTACTTTCTAGGATGAAAACTTGGGTCTTCCAAAGGGTGCATGTAGATGTAGGTCGCCCACTTTCCAGGAGCCAGCGCCTTCAAGCAGCTGAAACGAATCATGTAATTTAATGGTAATGCACACACTAACAGCACGTCAGGATTGGCCATTGTCAGTTGTGTGTCAATCCATCTGCTTAATGGAATGTATTTTATTTTAAGCTTGCTGGTTTCAGCAGCTGAAATAGGTATTGCGTTGTTGCTCTGTGCTGATTGGAGGAATGAAAGGATAATATAGTGGATGCACAAAAACAGAATGTTCTCAGTCTGTGCAAGTCTTTTCTCTGGTAGTTTTTGTTAATCGATAACTAGCCTTTAAAAACAATTAAAAGTTTTCCTTTTTCAAAGATGGCAACTATACTTGTATGTTAACACATCCTGCTGCTCAAGAACCAATGCATTAGATATACAGATGACAATGCACCAAGGCAAAACTGAATGTACTCAAACTTTACTTGCAACTTTGTTTTTCAATAGCTATTGGTTTCAAAAGTACCAATAGCTATTTTCAAAATGGTTTCAAAAGTACCAAAAAAATACAGAACGATTGTTGAGATCATCCTGTCTTCTCTACTGCTAGCACATTTGATGAGTGTGAAATTTGTAAAATTAAATACAACAGAATTTACTATCAACTTGTAAAGACATTTATCATCCCTCTTGCCAGCTATTTTGGTATCCTGATGAATGCAAAAGTCAAGCTTAATAAAACTAAATGCCAGCAAAGCACAAATTCCCTAAAATTCCCTAAAAGTTCAAGGAAGAACTTTGTCTGTTGGGGGTCCCATCCCTTCAGGAATCACAAGACCTTGGTGAACAAAAGGAATAAATTACATATCAGGAGAAATGCTATGTCCTTTAGGGCAGTTCAAGTACAACACTAATATATGCAAAGATATATATTCAACCCTTTCAGGAGTACGTAAAAATTGGTTTATCATGCATGGGCTCTGGGAAGTATATACAGCATCTCCTCATTAATTTGATATTGGATTATTCAAAAAGTAATGTATTTTAAAGTAAGTGCCACTCCCTCACTAACAATTTTTAGTATGAATAATTCAAAATAAGTTAATAATGAAATTCGAAGTTTGAATTGGGTCCAGTGATTTATGAATAGCTTGTCTAATTCAAAAAGACTACAAAAAAAAAAAAAAACTCAGTTAAGCATCATTATACAGTACATCACCTTTAAATTTCAATTCACTTCCTCCAGAATTGCATTCACATACCATTCATGATATAAGTGCACATGTAATCCAATTTGTTCACTACTGAAACTGCTGACAATATGAAACATGCTCAATAATGACAATGAATGTGCTTCACAGAAAAAATACTTTAACATTGGAGGTTAAAAAAAATAATAAAAACTATTCTTAAGGAATTCATAATGAGGTATATGAAGTCGTCCTCAATTTCCCAAAAAACAAAGATTTCTGAGTTTTATTTTTTCTATCATAATAGTCATGCAACAACAATGTATACAAGTTGTGCATTAAAACAAGCACTATAGTTTATTATATAGAATTGGTTATACATGGGGGGGGAGAGAGAGAGAGAGAATGAATCCATATTTTAGTACTATCAGTTGTTCATTCAACTTCATAACTTAGCAAAAACTGCTCTTGAAAAATAGGGTGCTTGTGTGACTGGTGACCAATTCTACATCCCAAATGAACAGGGAGATAGAAAATGCCCACTGTGTGGGTACAGCTGAAAAAATGTACATTTGATTATTTGGTTATGAAATTTTACACTTAGTTGTGTGGAATTAAATCTTTTTATGACCATAAATTAAGTTGCTATTTAATGAAATTCTAACATCTTGCAATTGGGTATTTTTTTTGTTGTTGTTGCTGTTACACTTTATTTCTATTAGTGTATAGCTGTGGGCAATATTTTTCTTTTAAGCAGCTTCAGTGGTTAATCTCTTCTGCAAGTACTTATTTAAACGCACAAAAAAACAGACTTAATTACATACGATCAAGGCAAAATGCAATCAAACATATCTTTTCATCTGTATCGTCTTATCCTCTGTGTGAATACCACTGGATCTTTCTTTCTCTTTCTCTCTCTCTCTCACACACACACACACACACACACACACACACACACACACACACACACACACACACACACACACACACACACACACACACACACACACACACCTGTTCTAAAGCTTGGTCACCAGTTCATGGAAGTGCTCTATGACCAGCTTATGCAGCTGTAATTTGTAAGAGCACTATGTGCTGTTAAAAAGTAATTTAGTGAATAAGAAATAGCACTAAAAAAGAGAAATGGCACCTTTTTTGAAATTAATATCTCAAAATATGGATACTCTCTTCAGCAGATATGTACAGTTACACATAATGAACAAAATAGTGTTATAAGGCTTGTATACAATGAGCTACATAACTATTATGGCAAAACTTGATCTTTGTAATGATGCAATAATTTCTCCAATATACAGTGCTATATTTTTCTTTGTAACTAAATTAACATGTTAATAGATGACGATTCACAAATGTCTATCACAATGAAACTAAAAGATTCTTAACACTTTTAAATGAAAGAATTGTGAAAATTCTGTCCAGCATAACAGTAGCTGACTAAAATTTCAACTGATTAATACTGAATGTACTAATCTTGTTTGAATATTTCAAACTAATTTAAATCAAATTTAACATGTTTTTGTCCCTTTAAACAAACTTCAAACTAATAAGGATATATGATATACAGATCTAGATTTTGAAGATCCCTTCAAACAATATCTGTTAATGAATGATTTGTCTTGAAATTTTACCAGTACATACCACCATCTCTTTTCTAGACACAGTTTATAAGAGATGAGGGAGAGAGATTCAGCTGCAAAGCCATCAGGCCAGATGTGTGCATGGGGTTTTTATGACTTTATTAGGCAAAGTTAAATAATGAGTATATCTTTTTGCTTTTGCAGACACAACTAGAGAACATACTTAAATTAAAGGAGGATTGTTATAGACTAGATATAAGAAAATTTTCTGACTAGTAAATATAATAGGTGTAATAATCACATCAGAACAACTTTGCCTTGGTATTGCATTAATATTAAATAAATGGTATTGCTGAAAGGTTAATCTGCCATTCATTTAAAAAAAAAAAGGGACTGCTGTGACAGCAAGTTTCAAGACTTGCTAGTCAGATACCTGATATCCAATGTGGGGACCAATAATTTCAATTACCATGTTCTAGGGACAATTCCCTGACAAAACAGTGGTAATGAAGTTGTTCAACATGAGCTGCATGTGGTGAATCAAATTAGAACTTTGAAATTATAAAATAGCTGATGATATTATTCTCAACAAATATTCACAAGAATCCACTTAAAATCTGATAAGAGACTAACAAATCTGAAACAGACTCTCATAGCAGTGCTTTGTCTTTTAAATAATGACAGCTTAATTTTTTGAAGATAATATTTTTTTAATAATGCAATACTAAGACAACTCAAGATGAAGGGAAAATTTATTCTACTATGAGAAATAAAATACATTACATATAACCTCTAGCGCATGAATCAAAAAAGTTATGCAATCATGTATACTACTGCATTAAGTTCAACACATAATCTTATCTTCTTGGGAAATGCCTTCTTATCCAAAAAAAATTATCTCCAGACAACCTTGCATTCGCTTTTGATTTCTTACACTGGAAATGAAAGAAAACAAAGCTGAAACTAATATTCTACAAGGAAAATAATACAGCACTGCACACAGGCCACATTTTGTAGACCAACACAGATTTTTTTTATTTATTTATTAATCTTTTACAGCTTTAAAAAATTTAATACCATGCCAGAGGCAAGTATTAATTCACACTAACATTACGCATTTTAAATCTATTGGTCACAAAAAGTGGTCCCCACGGACTGGAGATGTGCAAATGTATCCCCAATTAAAAAGGGGGGGAGGAGATCAAAGTGTGACACGATAATTGCAGACCTGTTAGCTTAACTTCTGTTCGGGGAAAATAATGGAGTTACTGATTACATGGGTTTGTTAAGGGGAAGTCTTGTCTGACCAATTTGATTGGATACTATGATGTGGTCATAAAGGAACTGGATGCAAAAAATAATTTTGATATCATTTACTTGGATTTCAGGAAAGCTTTTGACACGGTTGCGCACAGAAGACTACTGTACAAATTGGAACTGTTGTTGTTATTTGGTTTTTAGGAGCATTAGCAACTAAGGCCATATTGCTCCAAGGATATTCGGTGGTCATTCCATGACCTTTCCACATCCTCCGTATTTGGTGGGCACAGGCTCAAACCCCAGTCTAATCAAGAAGTGTGTGCTACGCACTGCTGCTCCTGCCCCCCTGGCTACGGAGGCGCCTACAAATTGGAGCAGATGGTATTAAGGGTAAGTTGCTACAATGGATAAAAGGATGATTGAGTGGAAGAAGACAGAGGGTGGTAATCAATGGGCACTGCTCTTCGTGGACTAATGTTATTAGTAGAGTCCCACAGGGTTTAGTGTTGGATCCACCATTGTTTTGTATATTTATCAATGATATGGATGAAGGTATATAGGGCTTAGTGTTGAAGTTTGCAGATGATACGAAGGTTGGCAGGGTTGTTAATGACAGTAATAGCAGTGAGCTACTGCAACATGATCTAGAAAATTTGGGCAGACGGGCTGAGAAGTGGCAACTGAAGTTTGACCTTGACAAATGCAAAGTACTGCATATGGATAGAAGCAACCCCAGAGAAATGAACCAACTGTGTGGTACTACAATTAAGGTGGTAGATAATGAAAAAGACCTGGGAGTAATTGTGCAGTCAGATATGAAGTTTTCTGAGCAATACAGACAGGCTACCAGGGAAAAGGAGTGATTGTCCCTCTGCATAAGGCAATGGTCAGGCCATGCCTTGAGTACTGCATACAGGTCTGGAAGTCTCATTTTAGAAAGGATGTAGATTTGCTTGAGCGTGTACAAAGAAGGGCAACAATATTGGTGAGGGGAATGAAGGGATCCTCTTACCAAGAGCGGCTTAAGTTCTGCAAATTGCAATGGCCAGAGACCAGGCACATTCATGGTGATCTGATTGAGGTGTATAAAACCTTGAATGGGTTAAGCACGCTGAATTCTGATGGAATTCTTCCACTTGTTCAGATTATGAACCTAAGGGGGCATAAATTCAAATTAAGGAAAGGCAGATGTAGAATAGATGTGCAGAAATTTGCCTTTAACCAGCAGGTGGTGGTAGTAGTAGTAGTATCATGTGATGCAAGAAAGCAAGTGTATGAGCTGATGCTGCATAAGCTCACACACTTGTTTCAAAAAAAAAAATCACACCATTCTCTCCAAATGCCTCTCCAGTTCCTCCTTAAATTTATTTAACCTATCAACTTCCACAAGGACAGATGGAAGTTTGTTCCAGCAATTCACCACCCACTGGCTGAAGGCAAATTTCCGCACATCTATTCTACATCTGTCTTTTCTTAATTTGAATTTATGCCACCTTAGGTTCGTAATCTGAACAAATGGAAGGATCCCATCAGAATTCAGCATGCTCAACCCATTCAAGGCCTTATACACCTCAATCAGATCACCGCGCAGGTGCCTAGTCTTCAGCCACTGCAATTTGCAGAACTTAAGCCTCTCTTGGTAAGACGATCCCTTCATTCCCCTCACCAACCTTCTTGCCCTTCTCTGTACACGCTCAAGCAAATCTACATCGTTCCTAAAATGAGGCCTCCAGACCTGTACGCAGTACTCAAGGCGTGGCCTGACCATTGCCTTATACAGAGGGACAATCACCTCCTTTTCCTGCTAGCAAAATTCCTATATATCACTGACAAAACCCCATGACCTGCCCTAGCAGGCATGGGGTTCTGCATTGGTACGTTTCTCTGCGGTTACTTCTATCCATATGCAGTACTTTGCATTTGTCAAGGTTAAACTTCAGTTGCCACTTCTTAGCCCATCTGCCCAAGTTATCTAGATCCTGCTGCAGTAGCACATTGCCATTACTGTCATTAACAACCCTGCCAACCTTTGTATCATCTGCAAACTTCGACACTAAGCCTGATATACCTTCATCAATATCATTGATAAATATAGAAAACAACAGTGGACCGAAAACCGAACCTTGTGGGACTCCACTAATAAAATTGTCCACGAAGAGCAGCACCCATTAATTAACCCTCTCTGTTTTCCTCCATTCAACCATTATTTTATCCATTGTAACAACTTACCCTTAAACCATTCTGCTCCAATTTGTACAGTAGTCTTCCATGCGCAACGGTGTCTAAAGCTTTCCTGAAATCCAAATATATGATATCAAAATTATTTTTTGCATCCAGTTCCTTTGTAATCACATCATAATATCCTATCAAATTTATCAGACAAGACTTACCCTTGACAAGCCCATGCTGTTTCTGAATTATTGCTGCAGTCTTGCCTCGATGATCGTGCAATGGATCTTTAACCAGTGACTCCATTATTTTACACGGAACAGAAGTTAAACTATCTGGTCTGTAATTACTCGTGTCACCCTTCGATCCGCCTTTGTGAATTGGGAATACATTTGCACATCTGCAGTCCGTGAGAACCTCTCCTGAGTCCAAGGATGCTCTCATAATTATGGCTAAGGATTTGCTTTGTTGCTTTGCTGCCTCCTTTAATATAACTGGATAGCTCCCATCCACTCTAGGTGCCTTTCTTATGTTTAACTTCAACAATTTCTCCTCCACTTTGCTCTCAGTTATAACAACAAAATCATTAAGCTTCCTGCTACAATTTGATAACCTTCTGCCATTTTCAAACCTTAATAACTCCTCATGTGTGAATTTAGATGCAAAATACTCATTCAGTTTGTTTGCTATCTGAGCAGGATCATCAACAGCCGAACCATCGATATCCAGTGGACCAATCAGATTCATCCCCTTCCTTTTAGAGTTTATATAAGTAAAGAAATCCTTGCTGTTTTTCTTAGCTTCTTTTGCCAAAGATTTCTCGTAATCTGCCTTCGCCTGCCTAACCTCCTTTGTGACCTGATTACAGACTCGCTTATATCTGTCATAGACTTCTGAGTCACTTGATAATTTATATGCATCCCATGCATTTTTCTTCTCTGTCACGAGTCTCATTAGTTCATTTGATATCCATTTAGGCCTAAATCTTGAACAATATTTCTTAATAGGTATGAAACTTTTAGTAGCATCCACGATTAATTCCTTGAATGCTTCCCACTTAGAATTTACTGTTGGCAACATCGTCAGTTGATCCCACTGTACAGAATTTAAAAACTGCCTGAGACCATTGTACTCACCTTTAAGAAAGCAAAAACCCTTTCCTTTACCCCTGATGGTAATTATATCTTTAAGTAAATCCCACATCAGTACACTGTGATCACTGCCACCTAGCGGTTCCTTTATCTGCAAATTCTTAATACAGGAATGTTCACTGCTGATAACCAGATCAAGAGTATTACCCTCTCTGGTTGCCTCTCAAACATACTGCTGCAGAAAACAATCATCCATTAAATCCACAAAAGTCTTACTAGTGTGTGAGTGACCAACCCATAAGTTCCAGTCAATATCTGGGAAGGTAAAATCCCCCATTATAAGACATTCCGATTTACTAGCCCACTCTATTTCTCTGTACAATTCTTCATTGTACTCATTCAAGTCATTAGGCCTATAACACGCTCCTACTCTTATTTTTGCTTTTGCAGTGCTTATGTCACACCAAACTGACTCAACAGTGCACTGTTCATTTTATCAACTGGATGCACTTCTTTTGATTTTATGTTTTCCTTAATTAACAGCATAACACCTCCTCCCTTCCTACCCTGTCTATCCTTTCTGTACACATTGTACTACCCAAATTCCAGTTCGGTATTCCTTATATCTGTGTGACACCATGTCTCTGCTATCCCAACAATATCTGCCTTTGATGTCTTGACCAACACTTCAAATTCATCAAATTTATTTACTATACTTTTAGCATTGGTATACATGTTCCTATTCTTATTATTAGTTACCCTAACACATCCCATATACCCACCTGTTTCATGATGATTACCGAGGTGGTTAATTGCCGGAACAAACTTCCATCTGTTGTTGTGGAAGTTGATAGGTTAAATAAATTTAAGGAGGAACCGGAGAAACATTTAGAGGGAATGGTTGTGTGAAATTTTTTTCGTTTTTTGGCTGATGCTGCATAATACACTTGCTTTCTTGCATCACTTGCCGGGCTCCTCCGTAGCCAGGTGGGAAGGAGCAACAGTGCGTAGCACACGCTTCTTGATTAGACCGGGGTTCGAGCCCGTCACCACCAAATACGAAGGATGCGGAAAGGTCAATGGAATGACCACCGTATATTCCCGGAGCAATATGGCCTTAGTTGCTAATGCTCCTAAAAAAAAACCAAACCAAACCAAGCATCACTTGCCACTACTACTACTATATTAATCAAGGTATATCAGGCTTGACATCCAAGTTTGCAGATGACACGAAGGTTGGCAGGGTTGTTAATGACAGTACATTACTGCAATAGGATCTGGAAAAGTTGAGCAGATGGGCTGAGAGGTACTACATACGGGCAGCAGTAACTCCAGAGTAGTAGAGAATGAAAAAGAACTGGGGGTAATTGTGCAGACAGGCTGCAAGGGTGCAAGAGCTCATGAGGTCTTGTCAATGATATACAGAAATTTTGCTAGCAGGGATAAGGAGGTGATTATCCCCTTGTATAAGGCAATGGTCAGCCCACACCTTGAATACTGAATACAGGTCTGGAGGCCTCATTTTAGGAAAGATGTAGAGCTGCTAGAATGAGTACAGTTCTTTGGACTAAAAGAAAATTTAGAAATTATAAATTAGCTGATGCCATTTAGCCTTATCAAAATTCAACAAGATTGGTGAGTGGAACAAAAGGTTGCTCTTACCAAAAAAAGGCTTAAGTTCTGCAAATTGCAGCATCTAAAGACTAGGCACCTGCAAGGTGATCTGACAGAGGCCTTGAATGGTTTGAGCAAGCTCAATGTTGATGGGATTCTTCCTCATGCTCAGATTGCGCACATGAGGGGACATAGATTTAAATTGAGGTAAGACAGTTGTAGAATAGATGTGCTGAAATTTGCCTTTAGCCAACGGGTGGTTGATTGCTGGCACAAACTTACATCTGTCATTGTGGAAACTGATAGCTTAAATAAGTTCAAGCCAGAACTAGACAAACTTTTGGAATGAATGGATGGGTGAAATGGAAATGGTTTTTTTTTTTTGGCTGATGCTGTATAAGCTTGCTTTTTTGCATCATATGCCTCTATTACTGCTAATGCTAAAACAAAAGATAGGATGAGAATGGCCTCCTACTTTAAAGAATCTTGATAAGGCTAAAGGGCATCAGCTAATTTATAATTTCTAAATTTTCTTTTAGTCCAAAGGACCATTATCTTTGGAAAAACTTACACCTAATCTTATGGAAAGGATGGACCAACATGTTGATAAAATCGGGTATGTTTTTTTTTTTTTTTTTTTGTTTTTTTTACGGTTAATGGCAAATAAGCTTTGATTCTTGAAGCAATTTGCTATTATTATTATTATTACTACTAATATTTTCATACCCTTCAAATCCATGACTAGTATGTGCAATAAGATAATAGCTAGCCTTTACATTGGTGCTTTCCAAAATATTCTTTAAAAATCAATGATGTACAGCATTAAAAAAAAAAAAAAAAAAAATTTGTAACAGACCATCATTTGACTCTACAGTTTATACAATTTTTACTTGGAAATACTATAGAATATTGTATAAGGTTAAAACAGACTATTTGCATTTCAGCATGTGATATATTTTAGTGAAATGTAACATATGCTGAAACTGCCTACCTAATTAGGATTTAAATAAATGATCTTTGAATATTAACATTTATATACTCCACACTTATTTTACATGAAAAATAATTTTCCTCTGCAACTAGTGCACCTTGAAGATATCTATAATAATAGTTTTTTATCCTTTATGCTTCAATTTAACAGTTCAAAAGCATCATTAAAAATACATACTTGGATGTAGTGCACTTTCAAGTCCTTCATAGTAAGCCCGATTCTCTGGGTTTCTATTTAATAATTCCCTAAATACTAATGCAGCTTCAGAAGCTTCTTCTAGTTGTAATAATAAATTAGCTGCAAAAATTATGAAAATAATGTGTGAAATTCTTTTCAAAGGAACTTTTTAAAAATTTAGACAGAGAGAATACAGATAACTTGAGAGAGAGAGAGAGAGAAATATAATTAAATGAACATAGAAATCAATCTATTTTCAAGTAAAATAAATAAAATTTTAATAAAACATTGGCTGTTTTATTTCATCAAAATTTACCACAAGTCACAATGTTTGCTATTAATTTTTTAGAATAGTTCATGAAAAAAAACATGACATACAATCAGGGAAAATAAATTAAGCCTCAAGTAAAGTATGTATAATTATTTTCAAAACCTGGGAACCTCATGTGTCAGATTCAAGACCACGTGTTTCGAAATGCATTAAGGGAAATCAGGACTCTTTAAATACATAGTTCTCCCTTTACCCATCATTGCCAGCCGAAGACGTTTATACGAAAGTCTCTCGTGATGACTATTGGCCTCATCTAGCTTTCATGTTAATATTTCACATCTATGACAACCTGCAATAAGATGGTGCGCTTTTTCTTCCTCGGCAAATCTTAACCACAGATCTTTTAATATTTTCGTCCTTATTTATTATTTTTAAAAGAATTTTTAATTTTTAATCTAAATTCTAAATTAGTTTTAATCCTATTCCATCTTAACATCATGAAACAGAGCAGGTCAACTGAGGTAGAACCGACAATTAAGCCTTTATGCTATCATCTCCATTTAGTCTAATTCATATACGGTGCTTTAAGATGTTCTATTAATCACCTAAATAAATTTACAAACAAATGATTTTACCAATAAAGGCAATGATCTTTGCTTTAATGAATTAAATTGACCTATTGTATGTGAATGTTATGGCTGTTTTTACTTCTGTAAACATAAAAACATTACTTAAATTTATTTTTTTAAATACTTTTAGCAAATGAGATTATGGTTGAGCAAACGATCAATTGACCTTCTTCACAAGGTCATTTTTTCTCAGAGCAACACACTGGTAGGAATTCCTGATTTCTGAAATTCACACCTAAAAGTTTGGAATCTCAGTGTACGACAATGTAGGGTTGAATATGAAAAAAAAAAAAAAAAAAAAAACACACATTACAAAGTGTTTTAAGATTTTTTATTAAGCATTGAAAAACTTATTCAAACGATAGCAAAAAGTTATTCAAATTATTAATAATCAACTATACTAATTTTTCATCAATATCCTCCACAAGATTTTATCGCTGCCTCTCAAAGATGTAGCATTCTGGTGATTAATTTTATAATAGCGTCTTGACTAATATTATATTCCAAGAAATCTACAAGATTTCCCTCAAATTTTGTGAAGATGGGCAGACTTCAAGAGCTTGATAGTCTATATGCTCCAATAAACAACTGGGGTTGTTGTTATTTGGTTTTTAGGAGCATTAGCAACTAAGGCCATATTGCTCCGGGATATGCGGTGGTCATTCCTTGACCTTTCCGCATCCTCCGTATTTGGTGGCGACGGGCTCAAACCCCAGTCTAATCAAGAAGCGTGTGCTACGCACTGCTGCTGCTCCTTCCCACCTGGCTACAGAGGTGCCTAACAACTGGGGTGGCCACACCATAATTTGCAATATCCCTTCCATTGTCTAGTTGCTACAAATTCCCTGCGCAGCATAAGCTGTACTTTGGGTCATTTTCTTATAAATTGTAATATAAATTTCTTCCATGAAGTCAAAGTCCAGAGGATATTGCACTATATTCAAGAATGTTTTTATAGCCTTCTTTTCTTAAAATTCATTCAATTCTAATGATGTCATCCACTCTAGAAAAACAGAAGCAACCCCAGGTCATGATGGAACCACTACCATGCTTAACTGTATTATTATTACAGAAAAGAGTATACTATAGGTGCTAAACAATGTTTAACACCTCTAGTCAAGTACAATCTTCAGCTGATTGTCTCACATAAACTCTATGCTACGATCCAAATTTTCAAAATTGGATTAATCTTTTGTTTAATTTGAGATGGAACCAATAAGTTTCAAAGCCAGTCACAGCAGTGCCTTAAGTATTTTAATGAATAATGGATTTGCCTAAATGGGTGATGTTATCCAATTAAAAACAATATGAGTTACTTTATGCTGAATAGGTGGACAGTTCTAGTCATTTCTAAAGAGCACATGCCTGAGCACTGTAGAGTTCATCACTAGCGAGACCACAGTGTCCCCTGATGCGTAACTACAAAAGTTAATACAGAGAAGCATTATTTAAAAGCTGTTTCAAATATTGCAATAATTTGCATTGAAACAGTCCCTCTTTTATTAATTATGTAATTTTGCATTAATTGAAACAAACCATTTTTGAGTTATCCAAATATGAACTGTTATTATTATATTAATTTGTACATTATATTAATATTATGTATCTGTTTTAACTGAATGGATTTCTAATACTCAAAAATAGTATGTTGTACAGAATAGAGTATACATATTTATTATTTATTTTTAATAAATACATTCAGATCGGATGTGTTCTCAAAGTGTGCCCCCACTAGAGGAATACACTCGCTTTTTGGAGGCATATGTTGTTTGTATGAAGCACTTTATAAAGAAATAGGGACAAACATTTTTTTAAAATCCTTTGATTGGTTAACTTAGTTTAGTTTAAATGTACTGAAGAATATATTAATTTATAAAAGTATGTATGAGCACTCAAAGCTTGAAAAGCTTTGAGTGCTCATACTCAAACAGATTTGACATTTCATGTCAAATCTGTTTATTTGGACTTGTTCTGGAAGGAGTGTGCGAAATGAAATCTTTTAAGATGGGGTGCAAGGCACAAATGTATGGAAACCTTAAATTTTTGAGGGATTATGAACCAGCAAAAAAAAAAAAAAAAAAATAGAAATTAATTTGAATAACACAAAAATGTATCTTGTACATTCATGAGCAATAAAGATATACAATTCATTTTTCAGTAAAAAACAATGTTAAGGAAACAACAATGGCAGGGGGGGGGGAAATGAAGAATAATGGCATAATTAGATTCAAACACAAGAATTCTTTATTAATTCTATGTGCTAGCATACCATATACAACACTTAATAGATTTGCAAAAGCAAATAATATTTGCATGTATAAAATTCCCCATGTGATGCAAATTAATTACATTTTTCAAGAAAACTTCTGAGTATCTGAAGTACTAGTCTATTTTTTCTTTAAAGTTTCATTTGCAAAAGATCTGCTAATTCTAAGAGTGCCATATCATACTTCCTTTGTAAGTGACAATCTTTTGCAATTATTCTCTGATATCTAGATTCATTAAACATTAAATTCCCTCAACCTTGATTCACTAACAAATTAGTTTTCTTGATAATAACACAACCACAAAACCCCCCCACTTCCATTTTAGCTTCATTAAATCTGAATTTTTTTTCTAGTAACTCAATTTTTGTTTCTTTAAAAATTTTAGGCTTAACTGTAAACAAGCCATTGTTTTTGTATATAGTGGTAGGGAATTCAAATTTTTAATTAAGGTAGTTAGGTAGCTCTAACGTATAATTTATATAGTATTCACTAGAAACGTTTCACTGTTTCTATTAGATAGCATAGTACTGACATTTAATTAATTTAATTTATTGATTTTATTAATTTAAAGTATCATGCCCCAAACAAGAGCAGCAAAGCAACGGGCACAAAGTGGCAGGAGTGCTGTGACTTGGGGGAGAACTGAGGGGGGCGATTCTCCAATGCATCACAGCCTAAAAAAATGTGCAACTTGTGAAATGTTTGCTGAACTTTCTGGAACGGAACATGACATTGCCATGGGAGATGTCTTTGTGGGTGCGCGATGTAAGGAGTGTAAGGAAATCAGGCGACAACTCAGCGTTGTTATGGACCTATATGAGAGTTTGAAGGACAGGGTGGATGCCCTTGAAAGATCTAAATTGAGGGGCCCATCAGGCTCTCAGCTGCCCACATCAACGCCAGAGCTTGCACTTGGTCATCATGCAACACAGCGGCAACCCCCAAGGCAGAATGCGCTGGTCCCACAGGAACTAGTAGTTGTTGGTGACTCTATTGTCAGGGAAACGGGAAACATGCTTTGTAAAAAGCATAGGTGGAACAGGACCAGAGTATGTCTGCCAGGGGCAAAGGTTGATGACGTTGTAGAGCGGATATCATCTTTTAAGGGCACAAAAGGTGATATAGTTGTACACGTTGGCACTAATGATATTAGGAGTAGGAGACCAGCAGAACTACTTAACAAGTACAGGTCACTGTTGAACAAAAGCCGAGAATTAGGGTTGAAAGTGTCTGCAATTCTGCCCAGACACGATAGAAGGGAGTATATGATGAGAGCCTTGTCAATCAATTCAGCCATGGAAAGAATGTGCAAGGCTCAAGAGGTAGAATTTTTTTCAGCCTGGACTGTACTTGTTAACAGGAGAGACTGCTTCTATAGGGATGGGATACACTTAATTAGAAAGGGTGCAAGAATATTTGCTGATGCTATCGAGGCAGTGTTAGGTGGGTCGGAAAACTGATAGCTTGGGGGGATACAAGGCCTAATAGTTTAACAGTAGCCGTAGGTAGAGGTGAAGGTGATTCTTGCACAACTTCTATTAGAATAAGTAGCGACCTGGAGCGTGGGGTGTTGGGGGTTTCGGGCACGGATGGCAGTCATCCTGAAATAGGTGGGTATATGGGATGTGTTAGGGTAACTAAGAATAGGAGTAGGAGCATGTATGCTTGCATGTATACCAATGCTAGAAGTATAGTAAATAAATTTGATGAATTTGAAGTGTTGGTCAAGACCTCAAAGGCGGATATTGTTGGGATAGCAGAGATGTGGTGTCACACAGATATAAGGAATGCTGAACTGGAATTTGGGGGGTACAATGTGTACAGAAAGGATAGACAGGATAGAAAGGGAGGAGATGTTATGCTGTTAATTAAGAAAAACATAAAATCAAAAGAAGTGCATCCAGTTGATATAGATGAACAGTGCACTGTTGAGTCAGTTTGGTGTGACATAAGCACTGCGAAAGCAAAAATAAGAGTAGGAGTGTGTTATAGGCTTAATGACTCGAATGAGTACAATGAACAATTGTACAGAGAAATAGAGTGGGCTAGTAAATCGGAATGTCTTATAATGGGGGATTTTAACTTCCCAGATATTGACTGGAACTTGTGGGTTGGTCACTCACACACTAGTCAGACTTTTGTGGATTTATTGGATGATTGTTTTCTGCAGCAGCATGTTCGAGAGGCAACCAGAGAAAGTAATACTCTTGATCTGGTTATCAGCAGTGATCATTCGTGTATTAAGAATTTGCAGACAAAGGAACCACTAGGTGGCAGTGATCACAGTGTACTGATGTGGGATTTATTTAAAGATTTAATTACCATCAGGGGTAAAGGAAAGGGTTTTTGCTTCCGTAAAGGTGAGTACAGTGGTCTCCGACAGTTTTTAAATTCTGTACAGTGGGATAAACTGACAATGTTACCAACAGTAAATTCTAAGTGGGAGGCATTCATTACTAAAAGTTTCATACCTATTAAGAAATATTGTTCAAGGTTTAGGCCTAAATGGTTATCTAATGAACTAATGAGACTCGTAATAGAGAAGAAAAATGCATGGGATGCATATAAATTATCAAGCGACTCAGAAGCCTATGGCAGATATAAGTTAGTCTGTAATCAGGTGACAAAGGAGGTTAGGCAGGCGAAGGCAGATTACGAGAAATCCTTGGCAAAAGATGCTAAGAAAAACAGCAAGGATTTCTTTACTTATATAAACTCTAAAAGGAAGGGGATGAATCTGATTGGTCCACTTGACATCAATGGTTCGACTGTTGATGATCCTGCTCAGATAGCAAACAAACTGAATGAGTATTTTGCATCTACATTCTCATCACACATGAGGAATTATTAAGGTTTGCAAATGGCAGAAGGTTATCAAATTGTAGCAGGATACTTAATGATTTTGGAATAACTGAAAGCAAAGTGGAGGAGAAATTGTTGAAGTTAAATATAAGAAAAGCACCTGGGGTGGATGGGATCTATCCAGTTATATTAAAAGAGGCGGCAAAGCAACAAAGCAAACCCTTAGCCATAATTATGAGAGCGTCCTTGGACTCAGAGGAGGTTCCCACGGACTGGAGATTTGCAAATGTATCCCCAATTCACAAAGGGGGATCGAAGGGTGACAGGAGTAATTACAGACCAGTTAGTTTAACTTCTGTTCCGGGTAAAATAATGGAGTCACTGGTTAAAGATGCATTGCAGGATCATCTAGACAAGACTGCAGCAATAATTCAGACACAGCATGGGTTTGTTAAGGGAAAGCCTTGTCTGACAAATTTGATAGGATATTATGATGTGGTTACAAAGGAACTGGATGCAAAAAATAATTTTGATAACATATATTTGGATTTCAGGAAAGCTTTTGACACTGTTGCGCATGGAAGACTATTGTACAAATCGGAGCAGAATGGTATTAAGGGTAAGTTGCTACAATGGATAAAAGGATGGTTAAGTAGGAGAAGACAGAGGGTGGTAATCAATGGGTGCTGCTCTTCTTGGACTAATGTTATTAGTGGAGTCCCACAGGGTTCGGTGTTAGGTCCACTGTTGTTTTGTATATTTATCAATGATATTGATGAAGGTATATCAGGCTTAGTGTCGAAGTTTGCAGATGATACAAAGGTTGGCAGGGTTGTTAATGACAGTAATGGCAATGTGCTACTGCAACAGGATCTAGATAACTTGGGCAGATGGGCTAAGAAGTGGCAACTGAAGTTTAACCTTGACAAATGCAAAGTACTGCATATGGGTAGAAGTAACCCCAGAGAAACATACCAACTGTGTGGTACTACACTTGAGGTGGTAGAAAATGAAAAAGACCTGGGAGTAATTGTGCAGTCAGATATGAAGTTTTCTGAGCAATGCAGGCAGGCTGCCAGGGCAGGTCATGGGGTTTTGTCAATGATATATAGGAATTTTGCTAGCAGGGGAAAGGTGATTATCCCTCTGTATAAGGCAATGGTCAGGCCACGCCTTGAGTACTGCATACAGGTCTGGAGGCCTCATTTTAGGAAGGATGTAGATTTACTTGAGCGTGTACAGAGAAGGGCAACAAGATTGGTGAGGGGAATGAGGGGATCCTCTTACGAAGAGAGGCTTAAGTTCTGCAAATTGCAGTGGCTGGAGACTAGGCACCTGAGCGGTGATCTGACTGAGGTATATAAGGCCTTGAATGGGTTGAGCACGCTGAATTCTGATGGGATCCTTCCACTAGTTCAGATTACGAACCTAAGCGGGCATAAATTCAAATTAAGAAAAGACAGATGTAGAATAGATGTGCGGAAATTTGCCTTTAGCCAGCGGGTGGTTAATTGCTGGAACAAACTTCCATCTGTCGTTGTGGAAGTTGATTGGTTGAATAAATTTAAGGAGGAACTGGACAGGCATTTGGAGGGAATGGTGCGAATTTTTTTTTTTTTTTTTGGCTGATGCTGCATAAGCTCATACACTTGCTTTCTTGCATCACATGCCACTGCTACTACTACTAACCTCACTCATTTACATAAACAGGATGAGCCAAGTTCAACATTCAAGCAATGTTAAGAAGTAACAAATTACAACATTTGGGCAATGTTATGTGTATGTATGTACACACAGAGAACCATATGAAGAATTCCCAGAAAAAAATATAATAAATAAAATAAAATGATTTCTGTATCAGGCAGATATCACATAGTGTAATCAGTTTCTATTACAAAATATTTGCTGTTGATTTTTTTTATCTGTGTGGAGTGCTGGAAAAATATTTGACAATAAAATTATCATTACATTTAACTGTTGAGAGGTATATAAAGGAAAATATTTTTATGCTGCTGATTTATTAAGAAACGTTTGTATTATTTACAGAACTGTTCTTTCAGTGGAGTTCCCAATGAGTCAGTTTAAGATGTGAACTAATTTTTGCTCTCTTTCCCACTGCTGACTTCTCTGCTTAGTTGGTAGCTACAGTGTAATCACATAACCAACTAAAGCTGTTTTCACCACCCAAGTAATGCTAAAAATGTTCTCTCCATAGGTGAGGAGAGGAAATTCATTCATTACAAAAATATTTTCTCACCTCATGATAAACTTGGTTGTCTACCATTCAAAACTAATGAAAATAAAATAAGATTTTAATAAAATAGTCATTATATTACAGCTAAATAAATAAAAGCACAAATAAAATACATGACATTAAAGCTGATGATAATTCTGCTTAAAAAAAGGGAATAGTATAAACTAAACCTGAGTTTTGAGGGATAAGAACTCCTTCCAATAAGGAAAGGAACTGGTTGGCAAGGGGCATCCAGTTCCTTTCCTTACTGGAGGGAGTTCTTTACTGAAAGGATTTCCTTAAATCCAGACACATTGTTCCAGAAGTTCTTAAAACATCACATGGGTAACAGTGGCATCCAGAGTGAAGACAACTAGTATAAATCCATCACTGTACCCTGCTATTTGATACCCATACGTCTAGTAATCACACAACTTTAATCAATGGGTTCAAAAGGTGACAAAAGTTACTATAGACCTGTAAGTTTAATTTGTGTTTTGGGAAAATAATGGAGTCACTGGTTAAAGAAGCATTGCAGGATCATCTAGACAAGACTGCAGTAATAGTTAAGACACAGCATGGGTTTGTTAAAGGGAGGTCTTGTCTGACCAATTTGACTGGATACTATGATGTGGACACAAAGGAACTGAATGCCAAAAATAATTTTGATATCATATACTTGGATTTCAGGAAAGCTTTTGATACTGTTGCACATGGAAGACTGCTGTACAAATTGGAGAGGTATGGTATTAAGGGTAAGTGGCTACAATGGATAAAGGGATGGTTGAGTGGGGAACGACAGAGAGTAGTAATCAATAGACGCTGCTCTTCGTGGACAAATGTTATTAGCGGAGTTCCCCAGGGTTCGGTGTTAGGCCCATTGTTGTTTTATATATTTATCAATGATATTGATGAAGGTATACCAGGTTTAATGTCCAAGTTTACAGATGATACAAAGGTTGGCAGGGTTGTTGACGACAGTAAAGACAATATGCTACTCCAACTGGATCTAGATAAGTTGGGCAAATGGGCTGAGAAGTGGCAACTGAAGTTTAACATTGACAAATGCAAAGTGCTGCAAATGGGTAGCAATAACCGAAGAGACACGTACCAACTGTGTGGTACTACACTCAGAGAAATGGAAAGTGAAAAAGACTTGGGGGATAACTGTGCAGTCAAATATCAAGTTTGCTGAGCAGTGCAGATGGGCTGGTCATGGAGTCTTGTCAATAATATATAGCAATTTTGCTAGCAGGGACAGGGAGGTGATTATCCCATTGTACAAGGCAATTGTATGGCCACATGTGTACAGGTCTTTAAGGCTCATTTTAGGAAGGATGTAGAGTTGCTAGAACAAGTACAAAGAAGGGCAACAAGATTGATGAAGGGAACAAATATGTGCTCTTACCAAGAAAGGCTTAAGTTCTACAAATTGCAGTGCCTGGAAAGTAGGCACCTGTGAGGTGATCTGATTGAGGTGTATAAGGCCTTGAATGGGTTGAGCAAGCTGAATGCTGATGGGATTCTTACTCTTGCTCAGAATAAGAAACTGAGGGGGCATAGATTCAAATTGAGAAAAGACAGTTGTAGAATAGATGCGCAGAAATTTGCCTTTAGCCAGTGGGTGGTTGATTGCTGGAACAGACTTCCATCTTTTGTTGTGGAAGTTGATAGCCTAAATAAAAATAGGGCTGAGCTGGACAGGCATTTGGAACATATGGAGGGGTGAAATGGAAAGTTCTTTTTTTTTGGCTGATGCTGTATAAGCTTGCTTTCTTGCCTCGTATGCCTCTACTAATGCTAACGCAGATGAAGTATGCTATATTTCATCTGTGTTACTCAAATTCTTGTACACATCCGTGCATACAGGCAAGTTCCAGACTACTGAAACATCACTAATAATGATTATCGGTATAGTTTCCACCATACCATATCAATCAAAAAGGAAAGTGCAGTTGATATTATACAGCTTGCACTTAATGGATGAGTGTGTCAATGAAAGATCATGCATTCCTGAAACTCATATCATTCATGGGTTTGTTAAGGGAAAGTCTTGTCTGACAAATTTGATTGGATACTATATGTGGTTACAAAGGAAGTGGATGCAAAAAATAATTTTGATATAATATACTTGGATTTCAGGAAAGCTTTCGATACTGTTGCACATGGAAGACTGCTGTACAAATTGGAGCGATATGGCATTAAGGGCAAGTTGTCGTAATGGATAAAGGGATGGTTGAGTGAGAGATGCCACACTGCTCTAAGTGGACTAATGTTATTAGTGGAGTATCCCAGTGGAGTATGTCAGTGCTGGGCCCATTGTTGTTTTGCGTATTTATTAATGATATCAATGAAGGTACATCAGGCTTAATATCCAAGTTTGCAGATGATACAAAGGTTGGCAGGGTTGTTAATGACAGTAATGGCAGTGTGCTACTGCAACAGGATCTAGAAAATTTGTGCAGATGGGCTGAGAAGTGGCAATTGAAATTTAACATATTGACAAATCCAAAGTATTGCATATGGGTAGAAGTAACCCCAGAGGAACGTACCAACTGTGTGGTACTATGTTTAGGGTGGTAGGAAATGAAAAAGACCTGGGAGTAATTGTTAGTCAGATATGATGTTTTCTGAGCAATGCAGACAGGCTGCAAGAGCAGGTCATGGGGTTTTGTCAATGATATACAGGAATTTTGCTAGCAGGGAAAAGGAGGTGATTATTCCTTTGTATAAGGCAATGGTCAGGCCACGCTTTGAGTACAGATCTGAAGGCCTCATTTTAGGAAGGATGTAGATTTGCTTGAGGAAGTACAGAGAAGGGTAACAACATTGGTGAGGGGAATGAAGGGATCCTTTTACCAAGAGAGGCTCAGTTCTGCAAATTGCAGTGGGTGGAGACTAGGCACCTGCGAGGTGATCTGATTGTAGTGTATAAGGCCTCGATGGTTAATTGCTGGAACAAACTTCCATCTGTCATTGCAAATGTTGATAGCTTAAATAAATTCAAGGAAGAACTGGATAAACTTTTAGAGGGAATGGTTGTGTGAAAAAAATTTTTTTTATTTTTATTTTTTTTTATTGGCTGATGCTACGTAAGCTCACATGCTTGCTTTCTTGCACCACATGCCTCTATTACTATTACTCACCCTAACCAGGATGCAGTTACACTCAAGTGTAACTCAGTAGGAGAAGTAACACATACATTTATTCTGATTGCTTTGTATGTCATAAAATAATATCATGCACACAAGATCATCATCACTTATTAGTTGTTGCTACCAAATGCTGAGTCCTGGATTTGCACTGCAATTCCTGAATTCAAGATCCTGAATTACTGTGGAACAGTTGGGCCAGTGCTCTCATTTTCACCTTGAACGGACATTTCAAGTATGAAATGTCAAGTATGAACTTCCAAAAAATCCTTAGATTAGTGGAAGCATCTCTGCACTCAACTAAGATCACTGTGTAATATGATTTCAATACAAGCTTTATTATTAATCTATAGCTTTTTTGCAAATTTATTAACAGAAACTCAGACATGCTTCTTATGACTAAAATGAGGTTGGAAAGCATGAAAGTTTATATAACTGGAGATCTATTAAAAACTCATAAGGTCTTGTCTCTTTGTTAAATTAGGACAAAAAATAGCCCTGTTATTGTTATAATTTGTATAGTACATTAGCATCTAAGGCCACACTGCACCGTGTATCATGTCTGTACAAGTGTATGTTCATATCTATTTGCATGTGGTGTGGGCTGAAAAACCCAAAATAGCTCGTAGGAGGAATTCTTCTTCTTCTTCGTGAAATTGGTTAACCACAGCCCTGATTGAAGAGGTCTTTAAAAATTCCTCCAGCCACCAACATGATTCAAATCCATTCCCATCTCCAAGTATATAATAGCTTTGCTTTGTTTAGTTTGCATTACATAACACTTAAGGGACAACTATGGTCTAGCTTTTTTCTCACATGACAGAAAAATTAACAGAGGTTTTCCACGATGTGTAGCCAGGGCCCTGCCAACCAATCACATCTACATAGTAAAAAATGTACACCTATCAAATGCCACCCAAAAAAAGTTGCTTTTCCACATGTGCTTGAATAGGTTAAATTAATTTGGGTCATCTACATTTTGAAGCAATGTATCAAATAATATTTAAATTGTATCAAACAATGATTAAAAGCCACAAGTAATGAGAACTGCACAACTTGATCAGTTGTCTGAAGTACTACTGTATTGGAATTAATTGGAGAACCGAGAAGGACACTTGAAAAAGAAGAAATTATCATATTCTTATAGACGTCAGCAGAAAAGATGTACAGACCAATAATGCTTTCAAAGATTACACATGCAAACTCTGTTAATAATCTTGCTTTATAACTATAGCTAAAAATGACAAAATCCTTAATTTAAATGTGCTAAATTATAAAAAATAATAATAATTAAATTACTAAATAATAAAATAATACATAAAAATTAGAATTTTTATTTGGAAAATTATTACTGAATGAATCAAATTTATTAGATAATTATTATTCAGATTATGTGCAACATTTTTACCTTTAGTTTCCAATAGTGTCAATTTATCATAAATTTGTTCTTCATATTTGATCAAATGCTGCAATGCTTCTTCTAGGATCCCAGCCTCCCGCATTACCATGTTTTGATACAGCAACAATTCACTATGTTCATAGTCATAACCCCGCTTCTGAAACAACATAATCCTTGTGATTTTCATAATATAGAAAATATAAAGCTGCTTGTAATTCATAGTCACAAATTTAACAAGGATCAAAATAAATATTCATATTTCTAGAAACCAAACATGCTTACGATGAAAAGAAGAAAGGCTTATTCTAATAAAATATCCGAAATTTATTGCAACATGTTTAAGCAATCTATCATTTGCACTCTAAGATCATGGATAATACTGTATTTAAACAAAATTAAGGCAATCCCAGAGGTATTCTTAGTTTCAGAAGGTAAAGTCAAATCCATAATGTATTCAAGGTAAAAAAGCAAAACAACATGCTTCTCACAATGTGTTCAATATGAAGCATGAAAATCATTCTTGCATTATTTCATTTTCCCATATAGCTACCCTCTCATACAACAAAATTGTCATCACTGTATAAATCACAGCAGCAGATATGCAGACTGCTGTACAGATCATTGAAAAAATAATGCTTCCTAATATAAATCAATGAAAAATGATGAAAGTCTCAGTTATCCTCCATTCTTGGAACAACTAAATTTTAATTGGCAGAAAGCTCAGGTGGTATATACTCCAAAAGTATTCAAACATTTAAGAACTTATTTGCCTCTGTTGTGTATTTGACTATGAAGGTGATCTGAAAAGTAAAGTGTTAGTTCATAATAATAATAATAATTTTATTATTATTATCTGAAAAGGTACCTCCGTAGCCAGGAGCAGCAGTAGTGCATAGCACATGCTTCTTGATTAGACCAGGGTTTGAGCCTGTGACCACCGCATATCCCCAACCCGGATAAAGGGCGAGGGTTGGTGTCAGGAAGGGCAACCGTCCATAAAAATTTCATGCCAAAACAATAAAAACGCTGACCCCATATACATAATGGGAAAAAGGTGAGGACAGACAAAAAAAAATAAATAAAATTATTATTATCTGTAAAGTTATGTAGTAGTAGCAGTTGAGGGTTGTGATGCAAGAAAGCAAGCTTATGTAGTATCAGCAAAAAAAAAAAAAAAAAACATTTTGCACATCCAATCCCTCTAAACGTTTCTCCAGTTCATAATTTATTTAAGCTATCAACTTCCACAATAACAGATGGAAGTTTGTTCCAAAAATCAACTACTCACAGGTTAAAGGCAAATTTCCGCACATCTATTCTATAACTGTCTTTCCTCAATTTGAATTTATGCCCCCTCAGGTTTGTAATCTGAGCAAGAGGAAGAATCCCATCAAAATTCAGCCTGCTCAACCCACTCAAGGCCTTATACACCTCAATCAAATCACCTTGCAGGTGCCTAGTCTCCAGATGCTGCAATTTGCAGACCTTAAAGCCTTTCTTGGTAAGACCATCCTTTCGTTGCTCTCACCAATCTTGTTGCCCTTCTCTGTACTTGCTCAAGCAACTCTACATCTTTCCTAAAATGAGGCCTCCAGACCCATATGCAGAACTCAAGGCATGCTATGACTATGGCATTATACAAAGGGATAATCACCTCTTTTTCCCTACTAGCAAAATTCCAGTATATCATTCACAAGACCTCATGAGCTGCTCTTGCAGACCATCTACAAGAAAATTTCTATCTGACTGCACAATTACTCTCAGGTCTTTTTCATTTTCTACCACCTCAAGTGTAGTACCACACCGTTGGTACATTTCTCTGGAGTTACTTCTACTCATATGCAGTACTTTGCATTTGCCAATGTTAAACTTCAGTTGCCACTTCTCAGCTGATCTGCCCAAATTTTCTAGATCCTGTTGCAGTAGCACACTGCCATTACTGTCATTAACAACCTTGCCAACCTTTGTATCATCTGTAAAATTCAATATTAAGCCTGATATACCTTCATCAATATCATTAATAAATATACAAAACAACACCGGGCCCAACACCGATCCCTGGGAGACTCCACTAATAACATTAGTCCATAAATAGCAGCGTCCATTGATTACCACTCTCTGTCTTCCCCTACTCAACCATCCTCTTATCCATTGTAACAACTTACCCTGAATACCATACTGCTCCAATTTGTATAGTGGTCTTCCATGCACAAGTTTCAAAAGCTTTCCTGAAATACAAGTATATGATATCAAAATTATTTTTTGCATCCAGCTCCTTTGATCGGATACTAATCACATCATAGTATCCGATCAAATTTGTCAGAGTAGACTTTCCCTTAACAAACCCATGCTGTGTCTGAATTATTACTGTAGTCTTGTCTAGATGATCCTGCACTGCATCTTTAACCAGTGACTCCATTATTTTCTCTGGAACAGAAGTTAAACTTACTTGTCTGTAATTACTTGTGTCCTCCTTAGTTCCCCCTTTGTGAATTGAGGATTCATTTGTACATCACCAGTCTGTGGGCACTTCCTCCGAGTCTCATAATTATGGCTAAGGGTTTGCTTACTTCTTTTGCTGCCTCCTTTAATATAACTGGATAGATCCCATCCATCCCAGGTGCCTTTCTTATGTTTAACTTCAACAATTTCACCTCAAATTTGCTCTCAGTTATTACAAAATTAAGCACCCTGTTACAGTTTGATAAACCTCTGGCATTTTCCTCTCTTAATAACTCCTTATGTGCAAATGTAGATGCAAAATACTCATTCAGATTATCAACAGTTGACCATCGATATCAAGTGGATCAATCTGATTCATCCTCTTCCTTCTAGAATTTATATAAGTAAAGAGGTCCTTGCTGTTTTTCTTAGCATCCCTTGCCAAAGATTTCTCGTAATCTGCCTTTGCTTGCTTAACTTCCTTTGTGACTTGATTACAGATTAGCTTATATCTATCATTGGCTTCTGTGTCGCCTGATGTTTTACATGCATCTCCTGCATTTTTGTTCTATGCCATGAGTCTCATTAGTTCATCTGACATCCATTTAGGCGTAAACCCTGAACAGTATTTCTTAATCGGTATGAAAAGACTAGTAGCTTTCACAATTACTTCCTCGAATGCTTCCCTATTTAGAACTTGCTGCTGCTGGTAACATCATCATCATGTGTTAGTTCATAACTTCGGAGTTAGATGTTGCAGCAAATTCCAATTAGTTCTCCATGTAGCCAAGTTTCTAGTAGCATTTCTGTATGTCTTTTAATTTCAATTTACACTGTTTTAAATGCTTCATTTAAAATGGTATTCCTTAACTTCATGTTAAGACTGTTCAAATAGCATGAAATTATTGTGTTTCTGACTGCTGAAAATGTCAGACCAATTAAAATTCATTGGAAATTGCTAACCATCTATAAGGATGAAACTGTTGATATCTGAACTTATGAGTCAAAGGTAGAATTTGGTAAAGTTACACTGTAAATGATCTGGGTTATTAGTAGTACTAGTATTATTAATGGTTGTAGTGGCTTATAGCTTATACAGCTTATACAGCATCAGTCAAAAACAACCAAAAAAAAAAAAAAACCCAATGCCTCCGATTTCACTTGTCCATCCGGAATAATTTATCTAGTTTTTCCTTGAATTTATTCAAACTACCAAACTCTATAACACCAGATGGGAGTTTGTTCCATTAATCAACCAACTTCTGGCTGAAGGCAAATTCATGCACATCTAAATTGCAATCATCCTTCTTTAATTTGAATTTATGCAATCCTCCCATGTGTAGTCTGAGCAAGAGGAAGGATTCCATGAACAATGAGCTTTATTAGAATTCAAAAAAATTGAATTCTCATCACTGACAGAAACAGTTGCTGGTCAAGTGAATATCAGTAACGCTAAATGACAAAGTGCACAAACAAAACAAAAAAAAAAAAAAAAAGGAGAAAAGAAAATGCTCTTGTTCACAGTAATCAATGGAACAAGCAAACAATCATATGTGCTAAGTTTTAGAGATTTCTAAAAAATCTGTTCTTCTGTTTAGGGTCCAGAAAGATGTGCACCAAACAGATTGCCCAAGGAGACCAGTGAAAGAAATAAAAAGACAAGCAGAAGTGTATCAATAACTTTTGCCCAATTCTGAATGTAAAAATGATGCATTTTAAATATGACTGGAGGTGAATCCTGGGTACACCCTTATAATCTCAAAAGCCAGTCCAAGGAATTCTTTTATAAAACATTGTTTAAAATTCAAAGTTGAAGCATCAGGTGGCAAAGTGATGCTGACTGTTTCTTGGAACTCTATGGTGTTATAACACAAAATGTTTTGTAAAAGGGACCACAAATGAATTCCGACTGGTACAATAAGACCCTGGACAAGTCCAAAAAACAAATCAAATGAGTAAGGCCTGGCAACAAAAGAATGATACTTCAACATTACAATGCATAATGTCACTGCAGCCGTGCAATGCCAGCAAGAATTTTGTTGATGGGATTTGCAGTTGTTGTGCATCCTCCTTATAGTCCTGATTTGGTCCCAGGTGGCTTGCTTTTATTCCAAAACTTAAAAAACACTTCTCAGCCAACAGATATAACTGCTGTTAGAGGCTAAAAACACCACGAAGAAAAAGTGGTCATCTTTCAGCCAAAAGAATTTTAACTGAACAGATACAAAAGCTTGTTGTTGTTGTTG
Source organism: Mastigoproctus giganteus (assembly GCF_048544385.1). Taxonomy (NCBI): domain Eukaryota; kingdom Metazoa; phylum Arthropoda; class Arachnida; order Uropygi; family Thelyphonidae; genus Mastigoproctus; species Mastigoproctus giganteus. Next base: position 21,165,376 of record NC_143575.1, read on the forward strand.
TTTTGGTTTTTAGGAACATTAGCAACTAAGGCCATATTGCTCCGGGGATATGCGGTGGTCATTCCCTGACCTTTCCGCATCCTCCGTATTTGGTGGTCACGGGCTCGAACCCCGGTCTAATCAAGAAGCGTGTGCTTACGCACTGCCGCTCCTGCCCACCTGGCTACGGAGGCGCCCAAAAGCTTGTTAAGTGCTGGAAGAAATGCATCTGCTCAGGTGGAGCATGTGGAGGAAAATGATACATCAAATTACACACAACTTTTTTCTTTTTTTTATCTACAGGTACATTTTCTCCTTTTGAATTTATCTTTATTCATTCAAGAGTTATGCAAATAAGCATCATTTTCCAAACCCACCTTTTGTATAATTACTAAAAAGTAAAAATAAACTTTCAGTATGCAACATGCTGATGTTGTTCAATATTTGTAGCTATGAGGCATTAGTGTATTTTGTCCATAAATATATGTGTATTCTGTGGTTTGACTAAATTCTTTGCATGGTCAGAAAAGCTCATTTTTTTCAATAAAGCATAGCTCTTTGTAGCTCTGTGGAATGTAACTTGGATCTTCCTCTACTTCCTTGAGAATGAAATATTCCCAATTAGTTGGTGTTAGAGGAGTAGGAAGACCTTCTCCAAGCAGAACTAGTTTTGATTGTAGAAGCAGGATTAGGATATTCTATTTTATTTTTGCTGCTCCTCAAAAAACCAGAAAGTTTTGTAAGAGAGAAATAGCAATTCGGTCATGCTTGAAATCATTGGCTATTTGAGTCAACTGATTTGGTAAAATTATTGGAAATTTAGATTGGTGGATAATGGGATATCAGATAGCATGGGTATGACTATTATTAAAATTCAAATTAGGTTAAAATGTAAACAAGGTATATTACACAAAGTAAAACAGGTTTCAAAATAAAATCCATACAATATACACTAAAAGGACAGAATTCACAGGATACCTGGTTCCTGGGCAATGCAACGCTAGTGGATGAACCCTTGGCAGGTATATAGGTACACTGCATTCACGTAGATGGTAATTCAATGTCAGTATGGATAAATGTTGTGAGTTAACTGACTTTGAAAGAGGAATGATAGTGGATGCCCGACACATGGGTCACTCTATCGCAGAGATGGTACAGAAATTGCACTATCCCTGTTTGACAGTATCAAGAGTGTATTGGGAATACGCCATTTCCAGAATAACATCTCATTGTGGACAGCACTGTGGGCAGAGAAAGGTGGTGGATGAATGTGCAGGTCAGCCAACCAGAGAGCGACAGTGGCACAAATTACCACAGACTCCAATGAGGGAGGTGCCAGAAATGTCTCCAAGAAGACCATCAGGCGTTCATTAGCCTCAATAGGTTATGAGAGCCGCTGACCCACCAGAGCCCCATTGCTAACACTACAACACAGGACTCTACGCCTCAAATGAGTGAAATAACACTGGCATTGGACCTTGGATATTGGCACCGGGTCTCCTGGTCCAATGAGTCCAGTTTTCAGTTATTTCGAGTGGATGGGACGGTGCGTATCTGACGGAAACCGCAGGAAGCTATGCACCTGTCATGTCAACAAGGAACTGTTTGGGCAGGTGGATGGTCAGTAATAGTCTAGGGTGTGTTCAACTGGCATTCGTTGGGACCTCTGGTACGTCTAGATGCATCTCTGAACAGTCTAAGTTATGTGTCCATCCTTGCAGACCATCTGCATCTCTTCATAGTCATTGTACATCCACAGGGCAATGGACTCTTCCAGCAGGACAATGCACCTCCCCACAGAGCCACGGTGACTAGAACATGGTTCGAAGAGCATTCCACAGATTTTACCACCATGGAATGGCCTCACAATTCACTGGATATAAACCTGTGGAGCATCTTCAGGATGCATTTGAGCTTTGGATCCTCCACCCAGGAATGTGACTGAATTATGGACAGCAGCGCAGCAGGCATAGATGGAAATACTTGTTTTTTAATATTCTACTATCTTCATTTTGGGCTAGTTTGTTTGTTTCTTTCCCTAATATAGTAGACAAAGCAGTTCATAAACTTTTACCATTTGTGACGACTTATTTATGTGAACGAGGGTTTGCCAAATATGACACAAAATCAAAAAAAGAGAAACAGATGTGATGCTACAGCAGACATTTGCTTTCAATTATCAGCCTTGATACCTAATTTCAGCAAAATCGCTGTCAATTACCAGCCTTGACCACCTAATTTCAGTAAAATCACTGAAACTGTCGCAGCAGGTCTCTCTCTCTCTCTCTCAGGTGCCTCCATAGCCAGGTGGGCAGGAGCAGCAATGCGTAGCACATGCTTCTTGATTAGATCGGGGTTCGAGCCGTTGACTACCAAAAATGGAGGATGTGGAAAGGTCAGGGAATGACCACCGCATATCCTCGGAGCAATATGGCCTTAGTTGCTAATGCTCCTAAAAAACCAAATAACAAACAACAACAAACAAACAGCAGGTCTCTCATTGGATTCACTGAGTAAGCCTATTTTTTATTTTTTAATCTGGAGTATTAATAATACTCACATTTTATTTTAGTTTAAAATTTTAAGAGTAATGATTATTTTTTGGTTCCACTATAATACAGTACACACATGCAAAAAATGAAAAAATGCCCCTTTCTTAGTGTTCTATGCTTACAACAATCTTGGGGGGGCGGACATAAAGACCTTGCCGAACTTCCAGGGGGACACCTTGGCAGAAAAGTGCAGGAACCACTGTGGTAATGAATTATTTATACGATTCAAGTTTATTATGCTCGATGTAACACTTGCTTGAGAAAGCGTCCACTGTCAATACTATGAATGTCCATAAGTGGTTCATCAACCATGGAACTTTTTTTTTTTGTGGTGTTATAAGAGAAAAATTTAGATTTCTTGGGAATGTTTAAGAAACAAAGAGAAAAAATAAATAATTAAAGCAGGCATGTCATACCTCATACTGGTATCCTGCTTGTTGTTCTTTCTTAATCATATAAAAAAAAAAGAAACAGTACATTAATCTTGGTATTTCTCAACCAGTCATCATCATCATCATCAGTTACACTATCATAAACTTATAAAACCTTTATGCACTCTTAATTAGGCTAATGAAAATTAAAACTTAATTTGCAAAACAGATCTTGTATTCCATTATTTAATATGTAATACATTAGTAAACAGATGTTCTATTTATATTGTATTGTTCTTCCAGAAGATTAAGGAAATAATAATAACTACTTAGTGCAACTAGTGCTAGGACTGCATAAGGATGGTTTGATGGAGAAAATTTATTAGGAATGCATAAATGTAAGTAATTTTTAGAGCAATTTGGGAAGGTTTAGAATTAAAAAGAAAAAATAAATTATTTATGTTAAAATTCATATTGGTGCTTGGTGTCCTTAACCTGGCTGTGATGACACCCCAATGGCAGTGCAGAACCTGAAAGGTCCACCAATTTCTTTTTTATTTCTGAAAATAGTTTTTGGTGCATTTTTTTAAAAATTTTGCTTATAGTATACTGGTACTTGACCTTTCCTAATGAATTGCAGTACTTATTAAATTATTTTTTTTTAAATAAAAACTTTAAATTTAAAAGCGCTGTTTCTTACACATATTATTTTGAAAATATCATTATAAATATAAAACATAAACATGAAACTACAGTCACTTCCATTTTCACGTTCACAAATCCCATTATGTGAGTAAAACTGATAAACACTATATCTTGGTTGCAAAAATAGTCTGGAAGAGCACTGTAAAATTTTAAGAGCAGCAGCTTCAAAAATTAAAATAACCAATATGACTGCCAATCTCTGAAAACAATGTACAGCAAGACAAGAAGAAAAGAAAAAATCCAAACTAATACATAGCTGCCAAGACTGCTGACCTCTGACGAATGTGTAAATTTATCAGAAAAAAGCAAGTGGAAAGCAGAATAAAAGCATATTTTTTTCAAAATCCATAGAATTTTAAAGTAAAATATGTTCCAATTGTTTCATTTTTTTTAAAATAATTTCATAATGTAAGTAATCACAATATGCAATTTTCACAGGTTTATATGTGTATACAGGCAGTTCCTGCTTTATGAGTTCCTAGGTTTACGAGTCTTTTTTTTTTCAAGTATCAAGTATCAACAAAATCAAAAATATGAACATCAATTGCAAAAAAATGAATGTTAGACATTCATAAATACCACATTTTAAACCACATGCGTAGCTATACAATACAGTATACCATGATTTACGATATTAATCCATTCCAGTGGCACCATCGTATTGTGCAATATCTTGTAATGTGAATCCAATAACACTTTTTTTTTTTTTTTTGGTAATTTATTCGAAGACCTCAGAAGTTGAAATTTTCACTATATAACTAAGCTATTTATCTCTCTAAAAGGTCATTTTATAATTTAAGTTGTATTAGTTACCAAATCATTAAAATGCACTACACTTTCATCATTATCACATGTTCTGTTATAAGAATCAATTTTGAATGCCTTTGCGATATTTTTCTAAAGCATGTTTCTGGAGGTCACGACCATAAAACAATAAAAACAATTTGCACTTTCCGGTTTATTGGGCTTTTCTGTTAGTGCATCTAATTATAAACAGGTAGTAAACTCGATCTTATTGCATTTGTACGGGTAACTGATAACTGCAATTGTACGGGTTTTTAGACTATTATGGTGAAATGTGTTCCCCTTCACTGAAATCTTCAATCATATAAAAAACATAAATAAATTTTCAGAATCTTTTCTTCATTCCTTTTTTTTAAGCTTCATAAAATTGTTACTCCACGCGAATCGTGTTAGATGCAATCTCACTTGCACGTATCGATGTTAGTTGCAATTTGTGCGTGCCGTTAAAAACTGCATGCTATCGTGAAATTTATAAAGAAAACAGAAAAGAAAAGAGATCTTGGAAACAAACACCTCTTGAAGCATTTCTGAAGAAGACGATTCTTGTGCAACAAACCAACAAGTGCCGCGCCAATAATGAGCGATCAACGAGTGTGCATTAAGTCAATAATGATGAAGAATAAACATTCTTTAACAGCTGTAAGTCATAAATAATTTCTTTATTATTATAATTTGCTTGATTTTACAGGCTACGAGGGTGGTTCAATAAAGAATCGCCCTCACCTACTTCCACATATCACAGAGCCATATTTTGTGTGTAGCATCATACATATCTCTGTACTAAAGGTGTAAAATTTCAGCCCTCTTGTCTTAATTCGTTTTTCTCTTACAGAGCTGAATGTGTGAAGAAGTAGCATCATGGACAAAGTTGAAGCCAGAGCTGTAATCCGGTATCTGTTCTTGAAGGGGAAATCTAAAGAAATCCATAAGGAGATGACTGCTGTATATAAGGATGAAGCCCCATCCTATGGCATTGTGAAGCACTGGCATAGACAGTTTAGGTATTGTTGGACATCGGTAGAACCTGAGCCCATTCCAGGTCATCTCCATTCAGCCATTGATGACAGCACGATCAGAAAAGTGGAGTCGTTAATCATGGAAAATCGCCGGATATCTGTGTGTGAATTGTCCCAGGAGGTGAAGATTAGTGTGGACTTTGTTGAAACAGTCCTTCATGACTAACCCCATTTGCTGAAATTGAGTGCAAGATGGATTCCCCGATTATTGACTGGTTTCCAGAAGGCTGATCGACGACAGAAATCACATGAGTTGTTAGCCCTTTTTTCTCTTGTCTAATCACTCAGGATGAAAGTTGGATACACTATTTCGACCATGAAAGTAAAAATTATTTGAATTATGCATTTGTAAAATAATAAGAGGAGTTTACCTCAATATAGTATGTAGAACATTTCCGTAGTTCTATATAGTATGTAGAACATTTCCATAGTTCTATATCGTATGTAGAACACTTCCGTTACTCTCCAGAAATTAAAATGAAAAAAATCGAAAAACTTACATTAGAGTAACAAATAATTAAAAAATAATTAAAAATCAATCTAACCCAATAAAACTCAATTTAACACAATTAAAAATAAGAAAAGTAATTAAAGGAATTTTAACAAAAAAAATTGCAAAACGATTTTTCTTTCCTTTAATTAAAAAAGGAAAGAAAAATTGTTTTGCAATTTTTTCGTTAAAATTCCTTTAATTACTTTTCTTATTTTTAATTGCGTTAAATTGATTTTTAATTGTGTTAAATTGAGTTTTATTGGGTTAAATCGATTTTTAATTATTTGTTACTCTAATGTAAGTTTTTCAATTTTTCCGTTTTAATTTCTGGAGAGTAATATACGGAAGTGTTCTACATACTATATTGAGGTAAACTCCTCTTATTATTTTACAAATATTGATATCAACGTAGAACGTATTGAGCATCACAGCTCTGGTTCATACTATTCAATTATGCATGGAGAAGAAAAGTAAAAGTACAGCAATGATTTAAAAACCATTCCTCTGTCCAGAGACACAGTTTCGAGGTGTATTACAGTTATTGGGCAACATAAAATTCAATTTATTAAATCTATTGAGAGAAAGTCAAATTTTTGCAATACAGTTAGATAAATTCACAGATATTTCAAACCTTGCTCAAGTTATTGTATGTGTTGGATACTGCTATGAGGGGGACATTTTGGAGGATTTTCTATTTTGCAAAGCTTTGGAAGAACAACGGGCCAGTAGATTTTTGATGTTATAAATATTTTCTTTCAAACAAATAATCTAACACGGAACAACTGTGTTCTGATTTGTACTGATGGTTGCATTAAATAAAGGTTTAAAAGGCAAAGTAAAGGAAAGGAAAGGAAATTGCTCCAAATATAGTTTTTAATCATTGCATTATACATAGGGAAGCAGGGCCGTTTTAAGAACTCTTGGGCCTCCCGACAAATTTCCAAATGTGGCCCCTATTCAGTTTAAATTTTGTTTTAATTTTTTTCTGGGTATCTCTTAGTAGCATTCCTAACCCTATGTATTAAAAGAACTGGAAGCTATACTCCATCACCATGTGAGAAGCTTTGCACGGAGCATAGCGAACACTTAAACAGCTATAAAAACAAAACAGCGTTCCAGCTTTGATCCAGAAGATGACATGAGATTGGCAATTTCAAATATTGCATCCAAATATTATCAGTTATCTAGGCTCATCCTTCTCATTAATTGTTTTGCTTTGTAATTGTTCATTTTTTTTATTGTTTTGTAATCTTAATTGAACAATAAGAATTTGATTTGTTGTTTTTGCTGTATTCAATAAAAATATTAAACAATTATTTTCATGTGTAAATTAAAAAGGAAACAATTTTTTTTATTCCTTACTCAGTACTCAAATAAAATTTTCTTGTGCATAATTTATAAAATTCCATTTTTCTTCTCTAAAAATCTTGTCATCCTCCCCCGGGGTTTACATTGAAGGGTCGCGTCAATTTCATATTTAATAAACGGGGTTGCAAGCGAAATAAGTTTGCGCACCACTGGCCTAGGCATCCAAGGAGCCAAAAAAAAATAAATAAAATAAATAATAATAATATTGGAAAGGAGATAATGGGAAGATAGGATGGAGAGAGGGTGGGATAAAAGGGGTAGAGAACAGAGGGGGCAGCGTTGAGGCACTTGCCTGATTTAAAAGGGAGGACTGTAAGGAAACCCCTGGTACAGGATGCCCATCCTGGTCCAGAGGGTGGAAGTTGAAATTGGGTGGTGGGGTAAGCCACCAGGCAAAAGGGAGTAGGGAAGGAGACTCAACCACCCCAGTTGGCAGGAATAAAAGAACATAGGGAAAGAGATTCCTATGGTGGAGCCTGCTTTTTGCAGATCTGTTCCACATTGGCCTAGGGGGTTACCCTAATGGCCAGTGTCAGCATCCCACACCATGCCAGCTAGGAAAAGCTACAGCATGGTGTCAGCTTGGATAACCATGAGGCCCCTGATAGCCTGCATAGCCATCAGTCTGTCCAGTGAAAAGGCTAAGATAGAACATGCAATTAATAACTTTCATTCACATAATTTTACTTTTTATAGTTGTTTTTCTTATACTTTCTATTTTCTTTTATATATTAAATTAGATATCGATCAGTGCGTTTCAACAGGCATGTCTTTTATGGAGAAAAGACTGGGTAAATGGGCTGAGAGGTGGCAACTGAAGTTTAACATTGACAAATTTACAGTACTGCATATGGGAAGCAGTAACCCCAAAGTAACATATCAACTGTGAGGTACTACACTGACAATGGTAGAGAATGAAAAGAATCTGGGGGTAATTGTGCAGGCAGATATGAAGTTTTCTGAGCAGTGCAGATGGTCTGCAAGAGTAGCTCATGGTACCGTGTCAATGATATACAGGAATTTTTCTAGCAGGGATAAGGTGATTATCACCTTGTATAAGGCAATGGTCAAGCCACACCTTGAGTACTATATACAGGTCTGGAGGCCTCATTTTAGGAAGGTTGGTTGGTTATTGGAAGTTTAATGGCGCATCAGCATCTAAGGCTATCGTGCGCCAATTTTAGGAAGGATGTAGAACTGCTGGAGTGAGTGCAAAGAAGGGCAACAAGATTAGTGAATGGAACAAAGGGTTGCTCTTATAAAGAAAGGCTTAAGTTTTGCAAATTACAGTGTCTGGAGACTAGGCACCTGCGAGGTGATCTGACTGAAGTGTATAAAGCCTTGAATGATTTGAGCATGCTCAATGCTGATGAGATTCTTTCTGTTGCTCAGAATAATCGCCTGAGAGGGCATAAATTCAAATTGAGGAAAGATAGTTGTAGTATAGATGTGCGGAATTTTGCCTTTAGCCAGCAAGTGGTTGATTGCTGGAACAAACTTCCATCCATCGTTGTAGAAGTTGATAACTTAAATAGATTCAAGGCAGAACTAGACAAACATCTAGAGCAAGTAGATGGGTGAAATTAGATTTGGGTTTTTTTTTTTGTTTTTTTTTTTTGGGCTGATGCTAAATAAGCTTGCTTTCTTGCATCATGTGCCTTTACTAATGCTAATGCTAAGGGAACTACATTAACTGGGCCCGTAAATCTTCAAGGGTCCTGCCAAAATCCTTAAGATTTGAGTTACTCCGTCATAGGTCTACATATTACGTAGAAAAGCATGCACAGGAGTTGGTGAGCAGGGCACAGAGCCCCCTAGTATGCATTATAAAAGTATAATACCTTAATCTTAAAATAATTTTAACTTTAATTTTATCCTAAATCGACACTAATCATTTCTTCATTTTTAGAAATGCTTTACTATGGCTGTGAACAGAGTTTTTTTTCACAGAAATTTTTTTCCCTAGTTCGTATAATTATATGCACTGTAAAAATAAAATACCTTAATTATAAAACAAATTATTATTATTTTAAATTTATAACCTAAGTGATCCCTTGTATTTATTGCAGAACTCCAGTTTTAGAAAATAATGCAGCCATGAATAGAGATTTTTTTATTCAAATGTTTCCCATTAAAATACTTTTTTTGTGTTTTTTTTCTATATATACACCCATACACTACATTGTTCTTATTCTTACTGGTTTACAAATGTCTGATTACAGTGTTTCTTGCTACTTAAAAGTGAAAAATCACATCTGCATACACTACACAAAACAAATGTTAACTTTTCAGATTTCTGAAACTAAAACTTGCATATGTCTTCCTAAACACTAAATCCTTATTATTACTAAAAGACACTGTTAAAAAAAAAAAAAAATGCTATAAAACATTATGACATATCTAACAAAGTAAAACTTTTACTCTATTTTATTATTATTTTTTTATGATAACCCGAAACATGAGAGGTATTAGAACTTACAGTACTTAGTACTGTGCATGGGCTGAAGGTTGAAAAGAGAAAAAAGACTTGAGTTTCTGTAGATTGTTCCAGAAAAACAGGAGTTGAAAAATAAATGAGGAAGAAGAAAAGTTGTTTCTGTGAGTTTGAAGTTGGACAGTAAAAGGCTGTTGACTGGTTGCGGCACATGTCCGAACTGCTTTGGAAGAGAGAGTGGGAATTATAGAAGCCAATTCAGAAGAAGAGTGACCATGGAAGTATCTATAGAAGAGGCATGCAGCAGAAACAGAATGTCTATAAGACAGAGAGTTCAGAGATTCTTTTAGAGATGAATCATTAATTAACGTAACTGCCCTCTTTTGAATGGAATCTAAAAGCCTGAGAGAGGTTATGGGGGCACCACCCCAGATGTGTGGTGGAACAATATTCCATGGTAGGGTAGAATCCGTTTTGCGAAATATAAGACAGGGCTGAGTTTCAGAAGGATTGAAATTATTTTTCTTATTAATAAAATGAATGTGTATGTATAAATATTACAATAAATAACATAAAACTGTTTATGAGAATTTTTTCATTATACATCACTTTAATCAACCCTAAAAATCGTGGGAAGCTATAAAAAAAAAAATTTCGCCCATGCATACCTCACAGACATTTTATTTGACCTACAATTTAAAAAGGTTGCCCACTCCAGATTAGAGTATGTTTTGTTCTCACAGGTCCCCTCCAATTAGACCGTAGGAGTGACAACCTATTGGAAAACCCCTTTCTCCTGGGGCACAGTGCGGAATTTGCAAACACTGGCTTCAGCTGGCCTGGCCAGTGTGGGATTCAAAACAGATAAGTACTGTACGTTTACGGTGCAAACTCCTCCCCCACACAGGGCACCCTGGACCTATGACTTTACTTCCCTGTAATAGCTGTTTCCCCCACCAACTCCCACCCCAACCTTTTCGCATGGTGGACCACTACAAAACTTTCTCTGCTCTTAACAGCCCCCCCCCATGGAGGATGAGCTCCTTCCACAGGTGTACCCCTTTGTCCCCCAGGTGGGAGCCTTCTTCTAATCCACCTTTACTTCATCTGTTCCTTCCCTCCTCAACTGTCTCTCCTGTCCTGCACTCCTTTCCAATAAAAACTTCTGGGTTTTTTTTTTTTTTGTTTTTTTTTAGGGGCCCTCTCTGGCAAGCTCTGATGATGCCAGGGTTTGCCTCAGCCAGAGAACTTTTCATACCCCACAACCTGGCCCACCTCGTGATGAAGGATGGCAACCCTGGTGTGAGTGGCCAGAGGAACATACCAACAGAACTGAACACTACACTAAAACTATCTCTGGCCTTTACAGAGTTTGTACTCCAACACAGAGTTGGGAGGGGACCCCCAGTGCCACTTGACAGTGAACACTATACACCACCTGCAATCCTCTACAGACAAGTATATTGTGCTAAAGATTCATAACAAAGATGTGGATGTATAACCAACAAAATATGTTTTTTACATGTCTATTAGTTACATAAGAACCATGAAGAACTGTGATCATACTTGAATGCTTCTATTATAGTTTTAATGGCACAGTGGCCTTTTATGCAGAAAAGGTTTATAGTCCCTTCAAGGTATAAACTTTTCTTACTTTTTAGTAGTGATTGACCACATCAAATAATAATAGAGCAGATAATAATATTTGGTTGGTGATATATCCAAACTGTTGTAATGAAAGCTTGGATAATAACTTATAAAACTTATCAAAAAAAATTTGTCAGAAAATTTTGACTGAATATTTAATATTATACAGTAGAACCCGGATAAGAAATTCCTGCATAAGAAGTTTTCCCCTGTACTACATTTGGTTTCTTAAGTCCCAATTTCAATTCTGTATATTGTAATGTAGTATTTTCCCTATAAGAAGTTTCCTGGGTAAAAAGTTTTCCTGCATAAAAAGTTTGTGATAAAGAATACACACTATTATTATAATGACATTTTCCCACTTAATATGTTTTTCAAATATAGAAATTACTTATTTTTAATATTAAAAAAATATTAAACAATATAAACATTTGATAATCAAATAAGTTATTGTCAAGCATCATTTTAGTTCATAGTAAACCACTGAAGTGGCATCGTTTTGTTATATCTCATATTGTGAGTGCCACAGATACTATCACCCCAGAACCCCTGGGTAGTGGTATCTGCCAAGAATAAGTAACATTTGTCTTCTCCATTGAGAAGTGATGCTTATTGGATGTAGTGCAATATCAGGGCAAATCATTGTGAAGGCACTCACAATATGAGATATAACAGAAACGATGCCATTTCATCTACTTCGGTGATTTACTACAAACCAAAATGATGCTTGGCACTAACTTGTTCAATTAGTGAATTTTCCGTAGTCTGAGGCTTTCAGCAATAAAACATTTTTAGTAGAAACATTTTGATATAATGGAAGTGACATACAATTGTTTTCATTGATATCCATAATTGGATACGTAGACCACGTTAAGCGTTAAGTCCTGATGGTTGTGAACAGTTAAGAATACTTGCTGTGTCTTATTATAAGTGTGACCTTTTAAGGTCACAATTATAACAATTAAGGTATGTTGAAACTCCAAAGGAGCTCATCCTTTCAACTTGGTAATGAGTTTAACGAACAGAATGTTAAGCAATTAGAAATCCTCAGTTTAAAAATGTTTCCCATAGGCAGAATAAAATATTATGAGAACAAATGGGCCTGTTGTACTGGGATCCATGGTAAATGATGATAAAGTGTTAGCCAGTAAAATAATTTAATTACAAATAGATACTGTAACTTTCGAGACAAGTCGTGCCTCTTTTTCAAAAGAAAAATTGAAACTTAATTATTCTAATGGACACAGTTATGCGTGCTGTGAGGCGTGCAAGGGCACAAGGTAGGTCATTCAATCATTAAACTGGTGTTCATTGTTGCTGCATGGACATGCACAGTTTTTCTCCAGCGCTTGTCTAGACATAAAGCGGTTGTCTCTAAGATGGGGTGTAGTCTCATGCCTTTGCAGTGGTTCATGGCTCTCGAATTACCCAATATATCGAGTGACTCTAAGAAGAGGCAGTGGCGAAAGTGTCGGGAGTGGTCAATTATTTCATAGTCCCGCTTGGGATTGAGGTCGTGGTGGGTGGACCAGAAGTGTTCTGTGATTGCAGACTGGTCGGTCTCAGCAAGGCGAATCGCTCTGTCGTGTTCTGCAAGGTGGTCTTGAAGACGTCTCAAAGTCTCTCCTATGTAGCAGCTGTCACAGTCTTAGCAGGCTATGCGGTATATTACACTGCTGCGTAAGAGAGGGGTGACAGGGGTCTTTACACTGGAAACTAGAGAATGTAAGCTTCTACCAGGCAACTGCACGCATTTTATGCGGTATTCTCTGAGGATTTTCGAGATCTGGCCCGACATGCCTAAATAATAGGGAATGTAGGCAGTAGGTGTATTGGCCTGAGTTGGTGGTGGTCTCAGGTGGACTGTGAGCTCCTGTGCTTGCAATAAGCACTTGCCTAATATGTGTGTTGGGTAGCCACAATTGATTAAGTCTGTCCTCACTCTAGAAATCTCGTTGCGCCTAGCTTCATCTGTGCTGGAATGGCTCCAAGCTCTGGAGAATAGAGTGCGGACAGTGCTGTTGTGATGACTGGGATCATGGTCGGATCTGTAGTTTGTGAACTGTCCACACCACATAGGCTTACAGTATACTGAGGTTTCTAGATATGGGCCCACACGTTTTACTAGGACATCCAGGAATGGGAGAGATCCGTTAACCCCAAACTCTAGAGTGAACTGGATGAACACAGACAAGGAATTGAGATATTCTAGCAATGTTGTTTCAGAGCCACATGGGATGACAGTGAAGATGTTATCAACGTATCTGCACTATGTTATAACAGGTACTGGTGGTTGACTACATTTCAAGTAGTCAAAATTTTGACCTATTCAGCCTTTTAAATATTTTGATTTTTGGTAATCTGAACTAAACACCAGTCATCTCTTGATGTAATACAGTTACATCATGGGATAATTATGCACAGGGTCCTAATTCTTATTAATCTATAATATTAGCACACTGACTCATCAGAAAAATAATCAACATTCATTAAAAAGTATAAAATAAAATCAACTCACTAACACAACTCATGGTCAGCTATAAAGATAGGAATGTAATCATATGACACTGAACACAATGGAATGACACCACTCAACAGTAGAAAAATAAGGAATGGAAAATGGGAAAGGGGGAAGGTAAGTCAGTTGTGCTTTTTAGAAATTTAAAATAATGGGCTTCATAATAAGATATATATAGTTTCCATTTGTTGCAATTAACATTCATTTTATTCTATAACATTCATTTTAGAGCAATTTTATCAATAAATTCCTAGAAAAAGTTCAGTTCAGAAAGGAGATGCATGTACAGGCAGGAAACTTGTCACAGAATGATTACTTTTGTGTTATATATAGAGCTACAAGAAAAGTTGATACCATTAGTGATTGTTGATACGCTTTAGTGTTGGTGTTCATATGTCTTTTTCTGTCAAAAACACACATGAACACCAACACCTCCCTCTTAATTGGTGCCCAATAAGGAAGCATGGATGGCTAAAACAGTATTTGAAGAATGGCTTAAAACTGTGAACTAGCTGATAAATAAATAAAATCAGAAGATTCTGCTGATTGTTGATCATGCTACTAGTCATCATGGAACAAAAGTAATATGCAATATAACAATCAAATTCCTTCTGCCAACTCTGAAATCTGAAGTTCAGCCACTAGATGAGGGTATAATGAGTTGTTAAAACATCATTACAAGAAGATTGTATATCTTGTATTCAACTGCTATACAAAAGTTGAATTTAACAAACGAGTATCTGTGCTTAATGCAATTTGATGGTTAGTTAGTGACAGGGAGATCATGAGAAACCACTGTGAAGAGCTTCCAACAACAGGTTTTTATCAAGTAGTAGAAGATGATGGAAGGAAGGAAGGAAGGTCTTGCTGAAGTGATTTGTTCTCTTCCACTGAGTATTTAGAAGGATGTGGCCTCTGTAAAAAAGATGGTAAACGTTGATAAAGCATATATTATCCATGAAGAGGTGTCTATCAACACCTGAATACATTCCTGATGAAATTTTTCAGGAAACTGAAGGAACACTCCCATCCAAGAACTGTGTGATAAAAATGAGTTATCACAATAATAAAGGCATAGTGCATAATGAACATATTAGCACACCACCAATCCACAAAAATGCTGTACTATGGGTAACAATGAAGTAATCTTCAGCCTGCCAACCTTAGTTCATGAGTGATCTTCTTTCTTTATATGATAATACTGAAACACACTGAGTTGCTGCTAAAATAAGATAAATAAGCCAAGATGCTACTAAAATAGACTAAAATCAGTGACTATGTTCCTGTGAATGAAGAATTCTGATGTTGGTGAGTCCACATTAATTTTATATTGTAGAATTTAGTTAACAGTCCTACAAATGGTGCATTCTCATTATTCAAATTATCATACTGTTTCTGTACATTTGATTTATCATTAAAGTTTTAATGTATCTCTTTTCCAATCACTTCAGACTCACTGATGTTGTTGTTTTCATCTGTTCAGTTGCAGCCAACTTTCGGAGACTTTTTCAGAAGGCGCCTCCGTAGCCAGGTGGGAAGGAGCAGCAATGCGTAGCACACACTTCTTGATTAGACCGGGGTTTGAGCCCGTCACCACCAAATACAGAAGATGCGGAAAGGTCAGGGAATGACCACCGCATATCCCCGGAGCAATATGGCCTTAGTTGCTAATGCTCCTAAAAAACCAAATAACAACAACAACAACTTTTTCGGAAACTCATTGATATTTGGCATTAAATATGTAGTTTTCCCAGTAGTCACAGGGTCAGAAACAAAATAGTGCTTCAAAAAATCTTAACACAATGGCAAAAGTAGCACACCACAATACAGTCTGTCCCCAACGTATGTAAGAGATGCATTCCAGGACTTCTTACATAAGTCGAGTTTTACATAACTTAGGAATGACTAATAAAATATTGCTACTGTATCCCTGATATGCCAAAATTTTCACTTATTCTCTTAGGCAGCACCATGATAATGGTCAAAATGAAATTTTCTGTAAAGAACTTCACAGGGTTAGGTTACAAGAGATGCTGTCATACCTCAGGAGGACATGCGAATGAAGTGTGCACACAATAAGTTTGATGCGAATTTGCTGAAAATGGTAGGACAATGTGAATTTCAACTTCACCACAATAACCTGACGTGTAACAATTATTACATATAAAATGCAAACAAAAGTTCCCACTTTGCTCTCAAACAAAACTGAATTGACTCTACAATCCAAAAAGAAAGGAAGGAAAGGATGTAGAGACAAAGGACTACAGTGTAATTCTCCGAAGAAATAGCCAATGGGACACAGTCCACGTGGCTTGAACATTGTGGGGGGTTTCTCTGAAGTGTTTCGATGTAGTTCACCTGTCTCAAACACATGTTGAATATTTCTTCAGAATTTTTAAAGCAGAAAATGAAATGCTGACTCTAGTTATTTACCGAGATTCTAGTTACGCCACAGGTTATTATCCAACATAGTTTGTATGGGAACGAAAATAAAAACTTATACTTATTGTTCCTTCATTCGACTTCACTATTAAAAATTATACAGAAAGTACCTTTACAATTTTATCAAAAAAATTTAAATTTTTTTGATAAAATTTATAATTTTATCAAAAAATATGACCTTTTATCAAAAATATGACCTTTTAGAGAGATAAAATAAAAATTTATCTCTCTAAAAGGTCATTTTTATAATGGAAATTGCACTACACTTTCGTCATTTTGACATGTTCCGTTATAAGAATGTACGAAGTTATGTATGCAGTCATTGAAGGGCACAAAAATAGGAAATTTTAAGAATGTGAAGTTGTAAGCCATTGTTCATGCTATTTTCTATAAGTTGGCTACATTTCAATGCAAATGTTGGTGTCAACATGACAGGTTTCACTGTACTTGTTTATATTACACTGAAATTGAAAATAGCAGCACAAAGCAAAAGGCAAGAAGAAACACAAAAATGGTCACACAGCACTCGACAGGTTCTTTTCATGTATAGTTCCAAGCAAACAATAACTTTCATTTCCAAAACTACTTAAGTAAAACTGTGTCTATGTTTAGGAAAGTAAAGAAAGTTTCAGCCACTAACCTTGAACCAACAATTAATGACAAATCAGTATTTTTAAGCAGCACCCAGGAGGTCTGCATGAGCACTACAATGTTACAATGTAATTATATGCAAAAAAAAAAAAAAAAAAAAACCCCTTCAAATAACTGGGTTTAAATGTCTAGGAAGTAAAAATGATCAGTGAAGTAATATAAAAACTTTGGCAATAAGTTTAAAGGAATAAATCAAAAGGTAAATAAAAACATATACTCACAGTCTGTGTTTTTCGGAACTCTTCAAGTATTTTTAAGGCCATATCGTAATCTTTCAACAAGTGGTATGCCATTGCAAAACCTATCCATGACGCCCTCTGTGTAGGCCTTAAAATGAAGAGTTGGTACCTTGTATCCTAAAATACAATTCAAATCATATTACAAAAATTAAATGAAAGCACACTTTATGTTGCATCTTCAATAGTATCTTAAATGAAAAAATAATAAACACCACTTTTGTCTGTTTTGTAAAAGCAAGTTTTGCCATATATATTTAGTTTGTATTATTTAGGTATGTCAAGTAACAAATTTTATAAAAATTTAAAAATTAATTTCTACAATGAAAAGTGCAACAGATTAGATTAACATTTATTGCAATCAAATTAATTGATGGGAATAAAAATCTTTCTTGGCCAGACCTAGAAAAACGTATGTTATACAGATAGATATTTAAAATGAAGACATAAATAAAATGTACATTTTACAGAAATTTTACAAAACCTTAAATCCAGTTTAAGATTTAGCTGGCTAAATCTTAAACATAAGATTTAGCCAGTTAAATCTTATGTTTACATAAGATTTAGCTGGCTAATGCAAACTTAAGAAAATCATGGAAACATATTTTGCATCCTGTAGGAATAAATATAGAGGTATCTCTACATTTATTCCTACAGGATGCATTTTCATGATACCTCTACGTCCTGTAGAGGTGATTTTTTGATTGATTTGGTAGTTGTTGGCGCATCGGCTTCTGTGGCCATATTGCACCTCCCAAGGTTTTTGCAGTACTTTGATCCAAGCCCGAGGCGGGAATCGAACCCGCGACCTTTGGGTTGCCGGGCAGGTACTTTACCCACTCGGCTAGCCCGGTCGGCCTCCTGTAGAGGTATCATGAAAATATCGTAATGTGAACCTAATAAACACTGGGGTTTTTTTTGGTAATTTGTTCCAAGACTTTGGAAGTTGAAATTTTCGCTATATAACTAAGCTATTTATCTCTCTAAAAGGTCATTTTTATAATGGAAATTGCACTACACTTTCGTCATTTTGACATGTTCCGTTATAAGAATCAATTTTGAACGCCTTTGTGATATATTTATAAAACACATTTCCGGAGGTCACTATCATAAAACAATTTGCACTTTCTAGTTTATTGGGCTTTTCTGTTAGCGAAATCTATTATAAATGGATAGTAATTTCGATCTTATTGCATTTGCAATAATACCGATAACTGGAATTCTGCGAGTTTTTACATTATGGTATTCTGGTGAAATGAGTTCCCCTTCACTGAAATCTTCAATCATATAAAAAAAAAAAAGTAAATTTTCAGAATTTTCTCTTTGTTCCTATTTACTTATTACAATGGTGATGGGAAAGGGACTAACGGAAAGTGCAAGTGCTGGCAGTGCTAGGAAGCAAAATTATTATTATTAGCCATATGGTGCGAGGAAGCCTGAGGCTTATGCTGCACCAGCCAAAAAAAAATTCTGAATTACCCTGAAAGAGAGAGAGGTAGAAAGGAATCATCAAGAAAGAGAAGAATGATGATATCCAGCTCAGGACACTGGGTGTACCAAGCTCATATTCACCAGATGTGAAACGAAGATGATTAATTAAGAAGTACGAAGCAGGACAAAGTTTGTCATCTATTGCACCGAATTAGGTCTCACTGCTTCAACCGTGAATACTATTTTAAGGGACAGTGTGCATTATAAAAGAACATGTTAAAGGATCAACGCAATTAGTATCAACAGTAATCACAAAACAGCACTCAGGTGCTATACTGAAGATGGAAAAGCTATTAATAATATGGATGGAAAATCAGATTCAGAAGCAAGTGCCCCTGGATCCAATGGCCATTCAAGCAAAATCAAGAAGTATTTATGAAGATATTAAGGATAAGTACGGTGAACCCCAAGCCACGTTCGTGGCAAGCAATGGGTGGTTTAACAGTTTCAAGCATCGCACTGGTTTCCAAAACATTAAAGTATGCGGTGAAGTCGCCAGTGTAGATTTTGCAGCTGCAGAGAAATTTTGTGATGTGCTGGAAAAAACCCCTTCTAAATCTCCACAGCCCTCAACTTCTGCAGCTGTATGATTATCAACCAGAGAGTTAATTCAGGCAACGATGCTTGAAAGGTAAAACTTGCTGACATTATGCGTCTCCTCTCTTTTTTTTGTAATTTTATAATTTTGAAATTTTTGTAATTTTGTACACTTTTGTAATTTTTCCTGTGCATGAGATAAAAAAATTGAATAAATAATTCTATTTACATGTTCATTGAACATTTATTTTTTGCTTCTATCAAATTCAGTGCACATAATTCCGACTTACGTAAAATTCGACTTAGGTAGCGTTCTGCGGAACTCAACCCTTACGTTAATTGGGGAGTGGCTGTACTTGTGTGCATGAATGAATACATACTTGTGCATAATTGTACAGAGACAGAATAATTAATATATAATCAGTGGCCAGTTTATTAAGTACAGCCTCCATAATTCAAGGAATCAACTACTCCATCAGAAACAGTGTCAAAGTATACATACCAGGTTATATTAGTATTAGCAATGGCAAGGAAGCCTATTGTTTATGCTGCACCAGCCAAAAAAAAAAAAAATAACAAAAAAATAAATAAAATAAAATGATAAGAATAAAATAATAATAATAAGAAGAAAATAAAAATATAATAATAATAATTAATAAATAAGAGAAAAGGAAATGGACAACCTAAACATTTCCCTCCTCTCATAGGTAATTATCCAGCTGCCCTTTGAATTTCCCCAAACTGTCAGCCTCTACAACCCATGTAGGAAACTTATTCCAGTAATTTATAACTCGCTGGCTAAAATAAAACTTCCTGCAATCCACTCTAAACATTTCCCCACATAACACTTGAAAAGCATGTAATCAAATACAGAAAGACTGTGCATGCAATTCAGCAAGAGAATGGGCCAGCCAACATTGTGACCTAAATGACTAAAGTGCAGTATAATAGTCATACAAATAGTCAGCACAAGACAAGCTGGATATGATATATATATATATTTTTTTTATATATTATACTAGGTGATCTTGCCAAAAACTGGCATCCCTGCCATATCATACAATACTGTACTTAGAGACAGATACACAAATCCACTTATACAATATACATAAATACATATATTTAAAACATAGCTTCAGTTAGTCCAGTCCAGTAAAAGATGCTCAAGAACTACAACCCCGTTAGATAGGAAGCTCACTAAAATGCCATCAATCCATCAATTATAAAACAGGCACACTGATGAAGTTCAAACTTAATGACAATGTCCTCAGAAAGAAGAATCCAGGTTAGCTGACTTTGAAGTCCAAAAGAAGTGATGGGTTCGCCAAAGATGTCCTCTCCACATGAGGTGCTTGGCAGACTGTAAACATCATTAGCAGCAAGTCCAGAAAAACCAAATTAAGTCCATCAAGTATATATGATCACAAAAACAGAATATAGTCCAAGCTGAAACTCTTGGCAGTGCACAACTCAACAAAGGAGATGCAACTAGGTTAATGCAACTAGAGCAGAGCAGAGCAGAGCAGACTCCCACCAGTAATCAGAACAGTGCCCACATCCTATGTCGCCTCTGCTAATAAATATTGATCTGTTCTAATGCACAGCCTGCAAGATCTGCACAGATTACAAGCCAGTATGCTGTGTGCTACTCCAATTGGAGGTTTTTTTTATTTTATCAGGCAGTTCCTGCCAAATTTGGGTGACTTCACTGCATATTTACAATACCATACATACAATATTACAGATACAATTCATAGTATTGTACAGAGAATGAAGTACAGCCATTCGAAGTAGGCAATGATGTCCAAAGTCCATCCTCACAAGATTCCTCCAAAGTGTCCTCAGTGAAATGATTTTGGCATCACTGCCCACACAGGGTAAGCTCCCACCTTTAATTAGAACGGTACCAGACTTTGTGTGCTTACCCTGTAGAGCAGACAACAGTTGACATAAACTATCAAGTACAATAGTGCCTGGAGTATACTGAGAATGGTCTAACAAGCAAAACACACCGAGCCAATGAGCTCTAGAGGCAGCTTGTTAACCTAAGAAACTATCAGAGGCTCAAAAGAATTATGCTGTCTAACTGATGGGTCACAAATGAGCCAAATGACAACACAGTACAACAGTGATGTATAAAGAGGTATATCAGAACACACAATGCCTCAGACCCTGTCACTAATGAGGTATACCAAGAGATGACCATGCCAGAACAGTAGGTACAGGAACACCAATATTGGACACCTGATGTGGAAAAGGCTTGTCTGGTCCAGTGAATCCTGGTTCCAGTTGTTCCATAGTGACAGCACAAACAATGGGATATGGCTACAGCTGCAAGAATCAACAGACCTATTGTGCTGGCATCAACACTTGATGGTGGAAGCGTGACAGTGGGGGAGGGTAATTTTTGTGGCACACATTAGTTCACCTCTTACTGGATGATCAGCACTGGAATGCCACATCCTTACTTGAACGCTATTACCAACCATCCTTTCGTGCTCACAAGGCATAGACTGTTCATAAATGGTTTTGTTGGCAGCAGGGATCTGCCACCATCTATTTGAGGTAAATGCAGAATGTGAACGAATCTGCATGGGCCAGCATCTTGTAGAGCCTATGCCCTGATGACATGCTGTCCTGGGTGCTAAAAGAGGTGATGTGGTTGGTGCAGCTAATAAATTAATTCCCCATTAGGAAGAAGAAAACCTGGCTAACTTCAATCCTTCTAAGCCCTTCTTTTATTACTCACAAAAAAAGTTTGCTGTTCTCATGTGTATCTTCAACAATACTCAGACTTACAGACAAGAACTTATCTGCCTGCTTCCTCCGCATTAAAAAAAAATAACATTTGTTTAGAAGAAAAACTTTTCTTCTAAACAAATGTTAATTTTGTTGTATAAATCACAATTTCACCCTATCATGGAATATTCCCACATCTGTGATGGTACCCTATAACATTTGTAAATTCTCAACTGTATCCAAAAGGGAGTAGTCACATTAATTAATGATCCATTTCTTACAAACTCATTCCATTTTCTATTGTGTAGTTCAGTTTCGGCTGCATGCCTTTTCCACAGATTTTTTCATGAGCAGTGTTCTTCTAAACAGTTCTAAGTCAGTAATCCAGAGGAAACTCAGGCTCAACATCAAGAAAAAGCATTGTGCTACTTGGTTATATGGCTTATGGGTTTTTAAGCACATCAGTAATAGACCACATTGTACCAAAAGAAAGCAGTTCTTTGGAGCAATGAGTGAGTCATCACTCCAAAGAGTGATGATGCACTCTTTGGACTCATCAAAAAGAGTATGCTGTGGCGGCACTTTGGGGAAGGCCCATACCTGTATCAGCAGGACAATGCTTCATGCCATAACACTCATGTTGTGACATTTAAAATCAACATTAAAAAAGTTGGACTATGCAGCCCAGAACCCAGACTTCAATCTTACAGAAAACCTCTTGGATCAACTGGATCAATGGGTATGTGTGAGGAGAGACTGCCCCAAACTCAGAGCTGAAGTGGTCACCGCTTTGAAGGATGAATGGCAGAAATTATCAAAGAGCACTTACAAAAAACTAGTGGAGAGTGTTCCATGGAAACTAGAGGCTATCATAAAGACTAAAGGCTTCAGCACATATTATTAGTTTTATTGTAAATAAAGGTTATTTATAGATATGCAGGTGTCTGGATATTAGTGGTAGGGCAGTGTATGTCAAGAAACCAATATTCCCTGTCAATGGTTTAGCAATACATTCCTATGTTTCTGACACTAGAAAATGAGACGAATTATCAAATTTCAGCAGAAATGGAATTTATATATATCATATCACAAATCGGAAATGTGTAAAAACCAGCTACATGTGAAAATAAATAGAAACAAATCAGACAATTGTGTTCTTTTACTGAGAGTTAAAAGTAAAATTGTGAAAGAACTAAAAAAAAATTGGAAATTGATCAGAGGAAAAAATAAGCCATGAGTAAAAATTATAGCAGATACTTGAAGAATATTGCAAAGCAGAATTGGTTGTAGGCTTTTCACAACCTTTAACTTGATGCCACTGAGAAGTGACCATATTTACAGAGTATCATATGTTTAAAAAATAAATAAATAAATTTCTGTTTATATTCAACACAGCTACTACAGCCAGAAAAGTTTATAACTTCAATGTTTTATTGCAGTCATGTGATATACAACTGGACAGTAATCAAGATGAAAAAGATATGATTAAAAGAATTGGTGAAAAAAAGAAACAATGAATTCAGTAAGTTATGTAGCACTGCTGATAGCAGAATATTGCTGCTACATTGTTTTAAAAAGGAAGACACTGTGAATTATTAATATTTTTTCTTTAAATTTAAATTTGGCTTGTAAAAAATGGGGCTATGCATCTTATTCAGACATATGGTATTTGGATAAATGTTTAAGAGCATTAATGGACATTTTTGTGAGAAATGAGTTGATTTCTAGAGCAGCAAGAGTTCCCTTATCTGTTCAGGCAAACTCTCCCCCTTTTACAGTTAAGGGGCTAAACCTTAATATGAAGTATCAGCACAAAAAATTAAAACATTAACCCCTGCAATCTACACAGAATCTGATCACCTCAGCCATAGGCCTGATAGAAATATTTCAAGAGCCAGTTCAAGCCTATGGGTTGCCAGTTGGCCATCACTATTCTAGAGTAATATACGGATGTCCAGTTTCCTAAAGAACAAAAAAAAAAAAATGGACATAGTACAGAAAGGATCCGTACTATGTCCATCTCACAAGATCAGGTTATGGCATTGTTTGATGTAGTATCACTTTTTACCTCCATCCCAGTGGAACTTGCCATCACTCATGCGAAACAACTCTTGGACAGTGATGAAACCCTTGGCAGCAGAACCAAACTGACACCAGACGATATCTCCACCGCCCTCAGACTGTGCTTAACAGGTGGTGCTATCATGTTTGACGACTCCGTTTACCAGCAAGTGCATGGTGCAGCCATGGGTTCCCCAGTTAGTTCGGTCACGGCAAACATAGCGATGGAGGAGTTAGAGGGTCGTGCATTTACAAACTTACCAGATCCCATTGCCTTTTGGTGTCGCTATGTGGACGATGTGTTCGTAGTTATCCCCAGAGATTCAGGTCAACGAATCTTAGCCCACCTCAACTCTCTGTCACCTTTCATAAAATTCACGATCGAGCTAGAGTCGAACAACACCATACCATACCTAGACACCCTTGCCTGGCGTGAGGGCACATGCTTGAAGACGACAGTCTATCGTAAACCTATGTGTGCTGGCCAATTTACCAACTTCCGGTCAGCACACGCACGTAGTCATCTTCTTGCCACTGCGCGAACCTTGCTAACTCGCTCCTGGACACACTCTAGCTCTGTAAGTGAGAGGCGCACAGAAATCGCTAGAGTCAAAGCGGACCTTGCGAGGTGTGGCTATCCCATCAATACCCTTGACAGGTGTGACCTACAGGCACGCAACCACGTAGCGACCAACAGAAACATCCAAAGTGGTGACTCAACCACGAGCGCCTTTATCCCATACTACCCAAACATATCACAACAGGTCTGTAGGATTTTAAAATCGCATGGGATAAAGTACCTCCAGCTCCCAGGGAGAAAACTACGATCCCTCATTTCCAACGTAAAAACACCTGTCCCCACCCTACTGCAGAGCGGGTTGGTCTACCGCATCTCTTGCCGTGACTGCACTAGCTGCTACTTCGGTGAAACCGGAAGGCGGCTCGAAAAACGCCTTTCCGAACACAAGAGGGCGATCCCTTTGGCGGATGTGGAGCACTCAGCTATTGCTGAGCACGTCTGGGCAACCCACCACGGCATTGACCCACACCACGATGTCGTGATTGTGGATAAGTCCCGCCATTATCTGCGCCGCGCCTGGTTGGAATCGTTAAACATCAAATGCTGCAATACCTCAATGAACAGGAACAGTGGTTGTCAAGTCTACCCTATCACCGAAGCAATAGTCCTGTCCATTGACAAGCGCTGGCCACGTCCACATACGTCACAGCCACAGACTTCAACCTCAAACAATTAGCCAC
Source organism: Mastigoproctus giganteus (assembly GCF_048544385.1). NCBI lineage: Eukaryota > Metazoa > Arthropoda > Arachnida > Uropygi > Thelyphonidae > Mastigoproctus > Mastigoproctus giganteus. Next base: position 21,190,680 of record NC_143575.1, read on the forward strand.
GCGCTTCACGTACCAGATTGGCAGTACACGCCTCCATTCTAACTGTCATTTTATGTTTTGTTTCAACTGAAGAAGGTTGTCTAACCAACCGAAAGCTTTGTATGTTTATATATTTCTATGTATATTATTAAACCTGTTACAATTCGCTCTGAGAAAGCCGTAATTTTATTTTACCACTACTTTAGTTTTAAAAAAAAAAATGATGAAAACAATCTGCTCCACAATAATTTTACTACTTTTGGTTTCATAACACAATACCTTTGCCTTCGCATCACTAAACAATCATTTCATTCTACAAAGGAGTTGTTATTATTATTTTTTATTTTTTTTAGGAGCATTAACAACTAAGGCCATATTGCTCTGGGGATATGCGGTGGTCATTCCCTGACCTTTCCGCATCCTCCGTATTTGGTCGTCACGGGCTTGAACCCCGGTCTAATCAAGAAGCATGTACTATGCACTGCTACTCCTGCCCACCTGGCTACGGAGGCGCCGTACACAAAGGAGTTAAAGGCAACACAACAACAACAACAACAACAAGAGATGCTGCTACAACCTTCCAACTTCAATTTCTGGAGAATTTGGTCTTGATTGATTTTAAGACATTGTTTAATGTTCTACACATTTTAAACAAGAAACGATTATAGGATGTTCAAAACGTCTGACACAAAATAAAAAATTAATAATGGAAGAACTATTAGTTGGAGAGGAATGCAGAACAAGTTATGGTATTTTTTTTGGTTCCAAATATCGCTGGAAGAGAATGCTAATGCATAAAGTAGAGTCAATGAGACAAAATCTATAACATATTTACAGCACCAACTCTTACTGTCCACCACCACATTCCAGTGATAAGTGCAGATGTAGTATTACTCTACTCAGTGTAAAATACCATATCCACTGGAATTGCTACAACTTGGCATATGGCATGGGCAGAGATGTTAGATTACCTTTGTAAACAACAGACTTCAGGTAGCGCCATAACCAAAAATCAGCTTATGACAAATCTGTGGATCTAGAGAATCATTCATGTGGACAATGAATACCAAATAGGTGGTCTGCACTAAAGGTTGACATGAGTAATTGTTTTACTGGCCATACAAGAGATATGCTATCATACATGAATTATATGGTGTCAACTGCACTTCCTTTCCTGAAAGCTAGGATGATAGCTGGCATTAAATATTGACATATCTGTTGAAAAATCCGTAGATCTTCAAACCAGTGGCAAAACGTTTCTCAAAGAAAATAAGCCTAGTGATGAACAATGTAATAAAATCACCACAGTACTACTACTACCTTTAGTTCCTGCAATGCAATATAAGCATGAGAGAGTTTTTTTTTTTTTTTTTTTTATGTGAACCCCAAACACGAGAGGTATTAGAACCTATAGTACTTAGTACCGTGCTTGGGTTTGAGGTTAAGAAGACGAAAGAAGATATTTGTTGACATTGGACTTGAACTTCTGTAGATTGTAATTTTCAGGAAATACGTATGAAGGAAGGTTGTTCCAGAAAACGGCAGTTGAATGAATAAATGAGGAAGATGAAAAGTTGGTTCTGTGGGTTTGAAGTTGGACAGTAAATGGATGTTGGCTGGTGGCGGCACGTGTTCGGACTGTTTTGAAAGAGAGAGCAGGAATTATAGAAGTCAATTCAGAAGAACAGTGCCCATGGAAGTATCTGTAGAAGAGGCATGCAGCAGAAACAGTGCGTCTATGAGAAAGCGAGTGGAGAGACTCTGTTAGAGATGAATCATTAATTAACCTAACTGCCCTCTTCTGAATGGAATCAAGAAGCCGGAGAGAGGTTTTGGGGGCACCACCCCAGATATGGGAACAATATTCCATGGCAGGGCGATTTGCGATTTATACAGAGTGAGCAGCTGTTTGGAAGAAAAGTAACGCCGAGAGCGAAAGAGAAAACCAAGTTTTTTAGATGCAGAGGAAGCAATATTTGTAATGTGCTTGTGCCAAGAGAGATTAGAAGTCAGGGTAATCCCCAAAAGAGATATATCATTTTGCCTAGAAATCGGAGTGTCACTTAAGATAAGCATAGGAGTAGAAGAATCCTTTTTGCGAGATATAAGACAAGACTGAGTTTTAGAAGGGTTGAAATCAACTAAGTTGTCTTTGCCCCACTGGAGAATTACCTGAAGATCGGCATTTAAGGAATTGGTAGCAGATTTTCGAAAAGTTGAAGCTGATTGAGCAGGACAAGGTTTCTCAAAATGGAAAGTTGAATGCAATGTGCTATCATCGGCAAAACTATGGATAGGATTTCCAGTCAATGGAAGAAGGTCATTGATATACAAGAGGAAAAGAGTGGGGGAAAGAACTGAACCTTGGGGGACACCGGCATTAGTGGAGAAGTTAGAAGACAGAGAGCCATCTACCATCACCCTCAGTGAGCGATCAGAGAGAAAACTGGATAACCAATTACTAAAAACAGTTGGCAAACCATAAGATGGAAGCTTGTTTAGAAGACCTTTATGCCAAACACGATCAAAAGCCTTTGAGATGTCAAGAGCAACTACTTGTGTTTCACCGAACCTTTCCATTGAATTAGTCCATAAATGGGTAACATAAGCCAGAATATCTCCAGTGGATCGACACTGACGGAATCCATACTGGTGATCGTTGATCAGACGGAAGGTTTCTAGGTAGTTTAAGAGTTGGCGGTTAATTGATTTCTCCATTACTTTAGAAAGAGTAGAAGTAATTGCAATGGGACGATAATTGGATGGGAGGGATTTGTCACCCTTTTTAGGAACTGGCTGGATATGAGCAAATTTCCAAGCAGAAGGAAAAACACCTTTGGAATAAGAAAGTGAAAAAAGGCAGCAAAGAATAGGAGTAAGTTCAGGAGCACAGGTTTTGAGAACAAGTGGAGAAATACCATCAGGACCTGGAGCTTTCTTAGCATCAAGATTCATCAAAATCCTTCTGATATCCTTTTGACGGAAGACCACAGGAGGCATTGAATGGAGCGTGTTGGGAATGGTGGGAGGTGTTTTACCAAGATCATTGATATATGAGCTGGAAGAAAAATGGGATGCTAGCAGGTCTGCTTTATCCTTGGCTGAAGTGGCAACAGAACCATCTGGTTTGGACAGAGGTGAGAGCAAAGATGGGCAAAAGTTGCAGCCAAAATAGCTTTGGCAAGAGACCAGAATGCTCGGCTACCATTAGGGCAAGAAGCAAGTTTTCTACTCTTAGCCTGTTCAAACTCTAGTTTGGACTGGTTAATAACTGCTTTACAACTGTTGCGAGCTTTGGTGTAGGCAGAAAATGAAACTGAAGAATTAGAAACAAGCCAATTATGATATGCAACATTCTTCTCTTGGACAGCCTTGGACATTTATTGGAAAACCAAGGTTTAGATAAAGGACGAGATTTTAAAGTGAAGTGTGGGATAAAGGATTCCATTCCTGCAAGAATAATTTCACTGACACGATCTGAGCAAACGTTGACATCAGAAGTTTTGAAACAGTAATCCGACCAAGGAAAAGAAGAAAAGAAGTCTCGCAGGTCATCCCATTTTGCATTCTTGTAATGCCAAACAACACGTGGTTGGGAATAGCCATGAGATAAAGGTTCCATTGGAGAAGAGACAATCACCAAGTTGTGATCTGAAGTGCCTAAAGGACCTCTCACTTCAACCATGTACTTAGAAGGGTTGTTTGTGAGAAAAAGATCAAGCGTGTTGGCTGTATGATTACGATTGTCCGGTATTCTAGTAGGTAAAGGAACAATCTGTGCTAGGTCATTAGTAATTGCAAAAGCCTCAGCATCTCGACCTGCTGGGTCGGTGTGACTAGAAAACGGAAGCCAGCTGGAGTTGTGAACATTAAAATCACCAAGGAAAATTACTTCACTGTTAGGAAAGTTGGACTGGAGAAAGTCAAGTTGCAAAGAGAGGAAGTCAAAGAGCTCCAAGTGATTAGTGGAGTTGGGAGAACGGTAGAGACAACAGATGAATTTGACACAATGAGGTAGAGAGATTTTAAGCCAGAGATCAAAGAGAGGAGATTCCAAATTGCCAAGTCTCTGACAGGGAATATCAGAACGGACATATGCACAAGTACCACCTTTGAGGCGAAAGGAATCATACAGCGAATAATTTGGGCATCTGAGATGAGCAGTAGATGAATCAACCGATAACTGAGATTCTGTCAGAAAAAGTACATGGGGTTTGGCAGACTGCAAGTGGAAATGGACATCGTTGAGATTAGAATTGAGACCACGTATATTTGTGAAATGAATTAGGAAGTCCTTGGGAGGTTTAGATCTTTTCGCAGATAAGCTTGCTCTATTAGTTTGACAATTCATGGTGTATTCAATAGTAAGGAAAAGTAGGTGGGACATGCTGTATGAAGTAATGAAATTTTTGAATATGGCGTTCATGTGGTAAGAATATACCCAGATCCTTGACATAACGTGGCCTCGACAATGCTCCCCGCATACACACTACTCGGACTCCCTCCAGTCACTATCTGGCAGAGTAGAGGCAGCAAGATTATACACTAGCTGATCAGGAAGCTTCCTAGAGAGTTACCGATAGGTTCAGTCCGGTGTACTAACTAGCGGCCGGCCTGCGAACACCGTTTCAGAGCTGTACCCTCGAAATGTAAGGAATATTGGATCTCGCCACGACGTTCATCATAACCTCAAAAGTCATCAATCATACTGCATGATGGAAGAGATAGGGAAAGGTTGACCGGAACTTAGCTCTAGAGACTAAACATGGGTTCCACCATTTCAAGCCTCCAATAAGCAAAGTGGTGGTATTTCACCGGTTGATGAGAGTCATCTACCACCTAGTACTGCCTGGTAACATAGAGGGGCGGCGTTCCTCCATGTGGTGTGGGCGCCACACCTCGACCCCTGCTTACGTTGGTTCACACCTGGGTGGTCACCCACCATGTACTTGTGCATGGAGGTTATACCCAGGATTACTAACAGTCCCACCATCGTGAAGGTGCAAGCCCAAATGTGACAGTTGTGGGTTTTTTCACCCCCCCCACACCCAATTAGGAAAACATGAACTTCATCTCTCAAAAACATATTGAAAAACAGTTTTTGTCATGCTTAATACTTGCAAAGGCCCAACCTAATGAATGTCTCTTGCTTCAATAAATTTTGTAGTAGCAATTACACATTTTATTTTATAAGAATATCAACATAACACATTCCTTAATGCTACCTACACTATCATACTTGGAATGCTTGAATGGCATGAAACTGCATAAGCATCAACTGCTCCATCTACTGATGAAGAGTGGCCAATTCACCGATGTGCTCTTCAATAACAGCATAACTGCAGTAGGTGCTGATGGCTGCCAATATGGGAATAAGGTGCCAAGTGTTCTGTTTTCTCAAACCTCTTAAATATTTGGAATAATCTAGATGGCGATATTGGTGCAGTTCTGATTCTCACATGTCTTTATAAATTAAACTTCTGTAATGAATCTGTCACAGACTCTGAATTCTTGCAGAATAGCTTAATCAGCAGAAATTGGTTGGAGAAATATAGCATGATGATTAACAGAAAATGATTGACCAGCATGAAAAAGTAATTAAACACCCCCCCCCCCCAACATCACTTATACAACAGTGTACCCTTCTGTTGATAATTGGAACTAAATAAAATTTTGATTCTATAAAAAATTCATAACTTTTAGAATAAGCATAAACCCTCATATAACATGGTGGTTAGGTTCCCATAACACTTTTGTAGTGTGAAACTGTGTTATATGGGACTAAGAACTAGTACAAAAAGGGGGAGTTACATTTCAAAAGCTATCGGAAACTTAATTTTTATAAAAAAATAATAATAACTGAACAAACATCTTAAAAACTGCAATGCACGTATGTCAGATAACATGTTCATTTAATTTTCTTCCTCTTCATCACGCTAAGCTAAACAAGAACGCTTTCTCTGTTTCAGAATATCTTCACTTTCTGAACTTTCTTCTGCAGCATCTAGATTTTGTGTATCCTCTGCTTTCTTTAAAAAATCAGTAATCTGGGTTTGTTTACTTTTGCTTGATAGATCTTTGTAAATTGCATGATATAGAGCTAAGCATTTTTGAAGTTCCCTTTTGAACTTTGTGCTCCTTTCAAAGGATATGCATTCAAAAAATAAGATTCTAATTTCTCAGCTAAGTTTATGCCTTCCAGTATGCTTTTCAGTGCAAAATTTGGAATTTGGGAATTTTCATCTGCACTATCATCCTCTGAATTGATTTGGTTTACCTCCAATGCCATTTCCAACAAATCCACTTCGCTAGCTTCTTTTTTTACCAGTAATTCTTGAACGTCTTCAATAGTCATATCATCAAAACTTTCTCCTCCTACAGACTTAAGTTCCACTATTTCACCGATTCAGTGTTCTACCAGTTCAACCACATTTCCTGAATGAACTGACTGTGGCTATACATTTTTCCAACATGCATTTAATGTTGACAGTTTTACTTCTTTGAGTGATAAAGCTATGATTCCAATACAGTCCACAATTGAAAAATGTTTCCATGCCTCCATCACTTCAACAGATTCGGAATCAATTTTTTCCAAAATACAATGTGACGATTTTCTGATGTAATACATTTTAAAGGTAGATATAATGCCTTGATCTAATGACTGAATTAAAGAAGTTGTATTAAGTGGTAGGAACATTACTTCAACATTTGGATGACTTGAAACTTTTTGATGGCCTGGCACATTATCCAATAGTAATAAAACTTTGAAATCTAGATTTTTTCTCTTTAAATAGTTCCACAGTTGGCACAAAACAATTTAGAAACCATTCTTTAAATAAATCTGCAATTACCCAAGCTTTTTTATTCCCTTTCCAATATACGGGTAATGTGTTGTTATTTACATCTTTTATTGCACAAGGATTACAGGATCAATAAACTAGCATAGGTTTTATCCATGTAATTTCCTGATGCATTACTGCACATAAGTAACGTTACACGATCTTGTGATGTCTTAAAACCTGGCGTATTTTTCTCTTTTTTGAAATAAACGTTCTATTGAGTATTTTTTTCCACAAAGACCTGTCTAATCGGCATTGAAAACATGATGTGGTGTGTATCCGTGCTCTTCAATAATTTTTTGAAATTCCTTTGCATACTTCTAGGCAGATTCACTATCAACCGATGCACTTTCCCCTTGAATTCTTATGTTATGTAATGAGAAGCTTATGTTCTTAAATCGCTCAAACCAACCTTTATTGGCAACAAACTTGGGTTAACAGAAGATTCTCCATTTTCTTTTAAATGGTTACATTGCTCTAATTGTATCTGTTTTTTACTGCTATTGTCAATCCAAATACTGAGTGCTTTTTCCATTTTCTCAATTATTGGCACTTGGGGACAAGCTGTTATATTTGTGAAAATGAAAGACCTTGCAGCAACAGTAGTTCTAATTTTCTGTTCATTTTAATTTATAGTCCAGATTGTCGCTTCATTTAAATTTAAATGTTTTGCAATGTGTGATACCTTTCCCCCTTTTTTAAGATGAATCAAACTTTGTATCTTTGATTCTAGAAAAATTAAGTTTCTTTAGAAAGGTGTTTTTCGCTTTCCTTAGGCATAATTTAGGACTGGCATTTAATTCACAACAAAAAAATTATTCCAATACGGTTATTAAGAACAATGTTTAGTAATACATACCAGGAAAAAATTATAAACAATCAAATAAAAACCAAAATAATCTTACAAAAACCTTAAAAGTCACGAACTACATACTTCGAAGTCACAATTTTTTATGGTCTCAAACAAGTATAAGTTCAATAGCACAGAATCTAACATGGGGGGGGGGGGAGATACACAGACTAAAAGGTTAACAGCGGCCACAGGCAGAGGCAAAAGTGATTCTTGCACTGCTTCTATTAGAATGAGAAGCAGCCTGGAAAGCAAGGTAATGGAGATTTCCAGGACTGCTGGGAGTCAGTGGAACAAGTAAATACATGAGCTGTGTTAAGATAACTAAGAGTAGGAACAGGTGCATGTATACTTGCATGTACACCAATATTAGGAGTATAGTTAATAAATTTGATGAGCTTGAAGTGCTAGTCAAGACATCAAAGGCAGATATTGTTGGGATCAGAGACGCGGTGTCACACATATAAGCAGTGCAGAATTGGAATTTGGGGAGTACAATGTGTACAGAAAAGATAGACAGGACAGGAAGGGAGAAGGGGTTATGCTGTTAGTTAAGAAACAAAATCTAAGGAAGTGCATCCAATTGATGTTGGTGGACAATGCAATGTTTAGTCTGTTTGGTGTGACATAAGCACTGGGAAAGGAAAAATGACAGTAGGTGTGTGTTATAGGCCTAATGAATCTGATGAGTATAATGAGCAATTGTTCAGAGAAATAGAGTGGGCCAGTAAATCAGAATGTCTTATAATGGGAGAATTTAACTTTCCAGATATTGACTGGAACTTGTGGATTGGTCACTCGCACACTAGCAAGACTTTTTGTGGATTTATTAGTCCGTGTATCCCTCCAAGCTAGCAGTTTTCTGACCCACCTAACTCTGCTTTGATAGCATCAGCAAATATTCTTGCACCCTTTCTATTTAAGTGTATCCCATCCCTGTAGAAGCAGTCTCTCCTGTTAACAAGCACAGACCAGGCTGAGAAAAATTCTACCCCTTGAGCCTTGCACAATCTCTCCAGGGACGAATTGATCGACAAGGCTCTCATCATGTTTTTTTTTTTTTTTTGTTATTTGGTTTTTAGGAGCATTAGCAACTAAGGCCATATTGCCCCGTGAATATGTGGTGGTCATTCCCTGACCTTTCCGCATTTGGTGGTGACGGGCTCAAACCCCGGTCTAATCAAGAAGCGTGTGAAGGAGCACTGCTGCTCCTTCCCACCTGGCTACGGAGGCACCTAAGACTCTCATCATATACTCCCTCCTATTGTGTCTGGGCAGAATTGCAGACACTTTCAAATTCAACCCTGACTCACAGCTTTTTTTCAGCATTGTCTTGTACTTGTTAAGTAATTCTGCTGGTCTCCTATACTTAATATCATTAGTGCTAACGTGTATAACAATATTACTCTTTGTGCCCTTAAAGGTTGATATCTGCCCTACAACATCATTAACCTTTGCCCCTGGCAGACATACCCTGGTCCTGTTCCATCTATCCTTTTTGCACAATATGTTCCCTGTTTCCCTGACAATAGAGTCACCTACAACAACTAGTTCCTTTGGGACCAGTGCATTCTGCCTTGGGGGTTGCCACGGTGTTGCGTGATGTTCAAGTGCAAGCTCTGGCATTGATGTGGGCAACCAAGAGCTTGATGGGCCCCTCAATTTAAATCCTTCGAGGGCATCCACACTGTCCTTCAAGCTCTCATATAAGCCCATAACAATGCCAAGTTGGCACCTGATTTCCTCACACTCCTTACATCATGCACACACAAAGACATTCCCCGTTCCTGATTGCTCCACAAACATCAAACAAGCAGTGCATTTCAAAAGACTGTGATTCAGAGGACAACCGCCCCCCTCATTTCTCCCCTGAGCCACAACACTTCCACTAGTTTGAGCCTTTTGCTTTGCTGCTGTGGTCTGAGTCATGATTTCTATTCAAGTTCAATAAAATTCCAATACAAAATATAACCCTAAACCTATATCCCAATGCAGTTATAACACTATATATATGTATTTCGGTATCGAATATTATTTCCGAGTTACATTATATGACTTTCTTATCCCCTGTCAACTTATATATATTAATTTATGATGTTACGTTTGTAATAACTAGGTCGCTATATTTATTTAGTTAAAAAAGTACAATTCAATTGACAATGAAACTCAATAAGATTAATAAATTTTATTGATTAATTGATACGACTATACTCGCTATCTAGTTTTCTGTTAAACCTTATGCTAGCACACGTTGTATTGTATAAGAATGGCAGCAAGTTACGAGTGGTTCCAAGAGGCAACCAGAGGGAGTAATACTCTTGATCTGATTATCAGCAGTAATTATTATTGCATTAAGAATTTGCAGATAAAGGAACCACTGGGTGACAGGATCACAATGTACTGATGTGGGAATTACTTAAAGATGTAACTACCACCAAGGCTTAAGGGAAGGGCATTTGCTTTCATAAAGGTGACTACAGGGGTTTCAGACAGTTTTTAAATTCTGTACAGTGGGATAAACTTATGATGTTACCACGTTGAATTCTAAATGGGAAGCCTTCAGGGACTTAATTTTGGAGGCTACTAGGCTTTTCATTCCAACTAAGAAATACTGTTCAAGGTTTAGGCCTAAATGGATGTCAGATGAATTAATGAGGCTCGTAGCAGAGAAGAAAAATGTATGGGATGCATCTAAAGTATCAGGCGACACAGAAGCCTATGGCAGATATAAACTAGTCAGTAATCAAGTCAAGGAGGTTAGGCAGGCGAAAGCAGATTATGAGAAATCTTTGGCAAAGGATGCAAAGAAAAACAGCAAAGAGTTCTTTACTTATGTGAACTCTAGAAGGAAAGGGATGAATCAGATTGGACCACGTAACATAGATGGATTGACTATTGATCATGCTCAGGTAGCTGATAAACTGAATGAGTATTTTGCATCTACATTCACACATGAGGAGTTATTCAATGAGGGGAGTGCTAGAAGTTTATCAAACTCTAACAGGGAGCTAAGTGATTTTGTAATAACTGAGAGCAAAGTGGAGGACAAATTGTTGAAGTTAAACATAAGGAAGGCACCAGGGGTGGACGGGATCTATCCAGTTATATTACAGGAAGTAGCAAAGGAAGTAAGCAAACCCTTAGCCATAATTATGAGAGCTTCCTTGGACTCAGGGGAGGTCCCCATGGACTGGAGGTGTGCAAATGTATCACCAATTCACAAAGGGGGTTCAAAAGGTGACACAAGTTAACTATAGCCCTGTTAGTTTAACTTGTGTTCTGGGGAAAATAATTGAATCATTGGTTAAAGAAGCATTGCAGGATCATCTAGACAAGACTGCAGTAATAGTTAAGACACAGCATGGGTTTGTTAAAGGGAGGTCTTGTCTGACCAATTTCATTGGATACTATGATTTGGTCACAAAGGAACTGAATGCCAAAAATAATTTTGCTATCATATACTTGGATTTCAGGAAAGCTTTTGATACTGTTGCACATGAAAGACTGCTGTACAAATGGAGAGGTATGGCATTAAGGGAAGTTGCTACAATGGATAAAGGGATGGTTGAGTGGGAGACAACAGTGAGTTGTAATCAATGGACCTGCTCTTTGGAGACAAATGCTATTAGTGGAGTTCTCCAGGGTTCAGTTTTAGGCCCATTGTTGTTTTGTATATTTATCAATGATATTGATGAAGGTATATCAGGTTTAAAGTCCAAGTTTGCAAATGATACGAAGGTTGGCAGGGTTGTTAATGACAGTAAAGACAGTATGCTACTCTAACTGGATCTAGATAAGTTGGGCAAATGGGCTGAGAAGTGGCAACTGAAGTTTAACATTGACAAATGCAAAGTACTGCATATGGGTAGCAATAACTGAAGAGAAACATACCAACTGTGTGGTACTACACTCAAGGAAGTGGAAAGTGAAAAAGACCTGGGAGTAATTGTGCAGTGAAATATGAAGATCGCTGGGCAGTGCAGATGGGCTGCCAGGCCAGGTCATGGAGTCTGTATACATACAAGCCTGGAGGCCTCATTTTAGGAAGGATGTAGAGTTGCTAGAACGAGTGCAAAGAAGGGCAACAAGATTGGTGAGGGGAACAAAGGGTGCTCTTACCAAGAAAGGCTTATGTTCTGCAAATTGTAGTGCCTGGAGAGTAGACATGTGCGAGGTGATCTGATTGAGGTGTATAAGGCCTTGAATGGGTTGAGCAAGCTGAATGCTGATGGGATTCTTCCTCTTCCTCAGATTAAGAACGTGAGGGGGCACAGTTTCAAATTGAAGAAAGACAGTTGTAGAATAGATCTGCAGAAATTTGTCTTTAGTCAGTGGGTAGTTGATCGGTAGAACAGACTTCCATCTTTTGTTGTGGAAGTTGATAGCCTAAATAAATTTAAGGCTGAGCTGGACAGGCATTTGGAACGAATGGAGGGGTGAAATGGGAGGTTTTTTTTGTTTTTTTTTTTTTTTTTTTTTTTTTGGCTGATGCTGCATAAGCTTTCTTTCTTGCATTGTATGCCTCTACTAATGCTAATGGAGATTTCACAATAATTCTTTTTTTTTCCCCTTTTTTTTTTGCATAACAATTAGCGAGCCAACAACAGGGATTCACAAAAAAGAATGGATATATTGAAAAATTACATCCAACATAATAGGGTTTCCCCACACAAAAGCTCAAAAATACCATGTTATGTAAGTACCGTGTTGTAAGTACCGTGTTGTAAGTACCGTGTTGGGCGAGGATTGCCGTAATTGATTAATCGTTTTACATTGAAACTATTGTATCATTTTTGTACAAGTGTTATGTTATATAGGGTTTGAATGTATTATTGTAAAAGTGCATTATTACATTAATGAACTAATAGACACTACACTATTATATCATGTGGTAGATTAAGTAATTTATTATCTAAATGATATAATTTAAAGGAATTGAACCACCTCAAATGTCAAACATTTAAACTATTTATGGCTACATTTCGAGAATTCACAGTTTCCCATCTTTAGGTCCGTTAATGTGATATGGGAGTGGATTTTTACACCCGACCTTGTTAACTGGGGTGAACACGGGAAACAGTGAGTTAGCATTAGCATTAGTATTAGTAGAGGCATTTGATGCAAGAAAGCAAGCTTATGCAGCATCAGCCAAAAAAAAAAAAAAAACCCACTTCCACTTCACCCCTCTGTTCGTTCAAAATACCTGTCCAGCTGAGCCTTAAACTTATTTAGGCTATCAACCTCCACTACAAGGGATGGAAGTCAGTTCCACCAACCAACCACCCGCTGGCTAAAGGCAAATTTCCGCACGTCTATCCTACATCTGTCTTTCCTCAATTTGAATTTATGCCCTCTCAGGTGATTTTTCTGAGCTAGAGGAAGAATCCCATCAGCATTGAGCATGCTCAAACCATTCAAGGCTTTATACACCTCTATCAGATCACCTCGCTGGTGCCTAGTCTCCAGACACTGTAATTTGCAAAACTTAAGCCTTTCTTCGTAAGAGCACCCCTTTGTTCCATTCACTAATCTTGTTGCCCTTCTCTGTACTCGTTCCAGCAGCTCTACATCCTTCTTGAAATGAGGCCTCCAGACCTGTATACAGTACTCTAGGTGTGGCCTGACCATTGCTTTATACAAGGGAATAATCACTTCCTTATCCCTGCTGGAAAAATTCCTGTATATCATTGACAATAATCCATGAGCTACTCTTGCAGCCCGTCTGCACTGCTCAGAGAACTTCATATCTGCCTGCACAACCACCCCCAAGTCCCTTTCATTCTCTACCACTGTCAGTGTAGTACCACAGAGTTGATACGTTGCTCTGGGGTTGCTGTTTCCCATGTGTAGCACTTTACATTTGTCAATGTTAAACTTCATTTGCCACCTCTCAGCCCATCTGCTCAACCTTTCCAGATCCTGTTGCAGTAGCATAGTGTCAGTAGTGTCCTTGACAACCCTGCCAACCTTTGTATCATCTGCAAACTTGGACATTAAGCTTTATATACAATCATCAATATCATTTATAAATACAGAAAACAATAATGGACCCAACACTGAGCCCTGAGGGACTCCACTAATAACATTAGTCCACGATGAGCAGTGTCCATTGATTACCACTCTCTGTCTTCTCCCCCTCAACCACCCCTTTATCCATAGCAGCAATTTGCCTCCAGTGTCACACTGCTCCAATTTGTGTAGCAGTCTTCCATGTGCAACAGTATCAAAAGCCTTTCTGAGATCCAAGTATATAATATCAAAGCTGTTCCCTGCATCCAGTTCTTTTGTGACTTCATCATAGTATCCAATCAAATTGGTCAGGCAAGACTTCCCCTTAACAAAACCATGCTGTGTCCGAGCTATAACTGAAGTCTTGTCTAAATGATCCTCCTGTGCTTCTTTAACCAGTGCCTCCATTAATTTTCCTGGAACAGAAGTTAAGCTCACAGGTCTATAATTACTTGTGTCAGCCTTTGATCCTCCTTTGTGAATTGGGGTCAGATTTGCACATTTCCAGTCTATGGGTACCTCCCCTGAGTCCAAGGAAGCTCTCATAATTATGGCTAAGGGTTTGCTTACTTCCTTTGCTGCCTCCTTTAATATAACTGGATAGATCCCATCCGCCCCAGGTGCCGTTCTTGTGTTTATCTTCAACAGTTTCTCCTCCACTTTACTCCCAGTTATTTCAAGATTCTGTAGCTTACTGCTAGAGTTGAATACACCTCTGGCATTCCCCTCGCTGAATAACTCCTCATGTGTGAATGTCGATGCAAAATATTCATTTAGTTTGTTAGCTACCTGAGCAGGATCATCAACAGTTGACCCATCAATATCAAGAGTTCCCAAAACATAGCCATAAATAGTTTAAGTGTTTGGCATTGAGGTGGTTCAATTAATTTAAATCTAAATATTGTTAGCTCAATCAAAGCAACTTAGAACGTGAGATATCAGTGTGTTTTCTCTTAGATTACACCTATGTGTGGTCTAAAGCCAGTTCACAGTCTTATAGGAGGAATATATTTAATGAGTTGACACCAAGTTTCCAAATAGGCAACAAGCAAGGTATAGCCATTATCTTGCCATGGAAATCAATTGAAATGTGGGATGCCTTATTATATGAGCTTTATTTCCATGATTACCAGTAATTGTAGGTCTAATATGAAAATTAGCTAACAATTTAAAATCATAATAGCAGAAACCATAGAAGAAAACCTAGGATTAAATATTTCAAAACAATCTGCACTAAAGAAAAAAAAAAAAGTGTTTCAAGTATAAAAACAATAATTATTTCAAAATGCAAAATCAACTGCTTACCCTATAGCCTTCTAAATCCCTCATCTGAATTTGTAATAATGATAAATCCCTTAGGATCTGGATATTGTCCTTAAGGAAAAAAAAATAATAAAATAAACAAATTAAAAACAATTCTTACTTATTAAATCATGTAGTTTATTTCAAAAAGTTCAAATTCTACTCTTCACTGAACTGAAATATATTTGCATTTTTTAGTCTCTTTCTGCTTTCATATTTATAAAAGTAAAATATTTGCTAATAATGTTCATAAATAAATAAGTGAAAAAGTATTTTAAAAAAATATATAAAGATACATATACATATATAAAATACTTTTAGATGGAACAGTTCTAAGTTTTAGAATTGAGAAGCTACTAAAAAAATGCCAATCAGGATGAAAAATCTGTACAGGTTTGATTTATTGTAGGCAGAAGTGAGATGTGACTAAATTCTGCTAATATCCAGTTTTACCAATTTTCTTGTGATAATGGACATGGCCATAGGCCAAAATTTAAATTGTCTGAATTAGCTAAATGCTTATATGAAATGCACCAATGAAATATGTACAGAGTAACAGAAAAGTTGCTCCCTATTAGGCTCAGAGTTATGCCATTTAGTGCAATGCTAACTTTTCTTTTTATTCCAAATAAAGAATGGCAATTAAACTGAACAAAGAGTCCAAACTGCAGCAAGGTATGAAGTATGGGGGTTCTGTGGTAGCTGTACAGAGATGGTGTCATACAGAACATGGATGACATCAAACACTGGATACAAAAGCAAGGTCATACAAAATTAACGACAACAGGATCAGTCACTGATGATAAATAGTTCTGGATTGATATATGGGTCTGTTCCCTGGCTTATTCATACTATAGATAATGTAGCCAACCAATTATGGAAAGCTTGTGCATGCTAAATGTCATTACATCACCTATCACATGCTGAGTGAATGATAACACTACATTAAGTACTAGTCACATTTGGGCTGGCTGTGGTCCTGGAATAACTATGGATATGCACATTATAAGATCAACTACACACTTACTTCTAGTGATAACATCTAAGGTTGCCCCATTAGCTTTTTAGATTCCACTGAATTCTATGAAACAGGCATTACTAGCTAGTCACACATTGTAAGTATAACTGAGTAACAAGCAGTGTAATTACACATAACAATCACAAAACAATGGGTTGGTTTTAAAATTGTTTATTACACTGGATTGGCAATTAACTTTTAAAACTAATGCAGTGAAATGTTTGCTTTTGCAAGAAATCTAAAACCATACTATACACATTCCATTCATTCCCTCCCTTGGTTTCCTGACAAAGACATTAGAAGAATCCGAACAACCTTGATGCCAGAAAGTCTCTAGGTCCTTATGACATTTCTCCACTGGTGTTTAAAAACCTGTTTTCCAGAATTAATTCATACTTTGTGTCAACTTTTTACACTCACTCTCTCTCTCTCTCTCTCTCTCTCTCTCTCTCTCTCTCTCTCTCTCTCTCTCTCTCTCTCTCTCTCTCTCTCTCTCTCTCTCTCTCTCTCTCTCTCTCTCTCATTCTATGAGTATTTTTCCTTTTACATGAAATTTTCTCATATTCGGCCAACTGCTAAAAATAATGGCAACTTCTACTCTTCTGGTTATCACAAACTACCCTAACCTCAATTATTTCTAAAGTAATGGAGAAGCTATCATCTTTCAACTCTTACATTATCTTGAAACCTTTGGTCTCATTAATATTCACCAATATGGATTATGTCGGCATTGATCTTCTGGTTGATATCTTGGTTTATGTTAGTCATTTGTAGATAAATTCCACAGAAAAGACTGGTGAAACTCAGGCAACTGCTCTCAACATATCTAAGGTTTTTGATATTGTGTGGCATAAAGGTCATCTGTATAAGCATCTATCTTATGGTCTGCCTTCTGATTTTTGCAATTTGGTATCCAATTTCCTTGCTGAGTATTCACTGTTTATGATGGTAGACAGCACTCTGTCTTTTAACAGGTCAACTATTACTGGAGTT
Source organism: Mastigoproctus giganteus (assembly GCF_048544385.1). NCBI lineage: Eukaryota > Metazoa > Arthropoda > Arachnida > Uropygi > Thelyphonidae > Mastigoproctus > Mastigoproctus giganteus. The sequence continues at coordinate 21,207,670 of NC_143575.1, forward strand.
TCCTAAAGTTCTGTTTTTTTACCCACTCTTTTCTTTCTGTATATTAAATAACCTTCCATTAATTGGAAATCCTAACCAGTTTTTCTAATGCTAGTACTAGTTAGTAGGTGTGTTGGCCACTGTTGCCTGATTCTGGTTTATAAAAGCTAAAATTGAAGAACCTCTCTAGAGTTCTGATCCAGATGATGAAATCAAATGATTCATATAGAGATGCATCTATATGAATTCATCATCTGATCCAGATGATGAAATCAAATGATTCATATAGATAAATTCCACAGAAAAGACTGGTGAAACTCAGGCAACTGCTCTCAACATATCTAAGGTTTTTGATATTGTGTGGCATAAAGGTCATCTGTATAAGCATCTATCTTATGGTCTGCCTTCTGATTTTTGCAATTTGGTATCCAATTTCCTTGCTGAGTATTCACTGTTTATGATGGTAGACAGCACTCTGTCTTTTAACAGGTCAACTATTACTGGAGTTTCCTAAAGTTCTGTTTTTTTACCCACTCTTTTCTTTCTGTATATTAAATAACCTTCCATTAATTGGAAATCCTAACCAGTTTTTCTAATGCTAGTACTAGTTAGTAGGTGTGTTGGCCACTGTTGCCTGATTCTGGTTTATAAAAGCTAAAATTGAAGAACCTCTCTAGAGTTCTGATCCAGATGATGAAATCAAATGATTCATATAGAGATGCAGTTTATTTTTTTAACTATTTTTTTACACAGTTTTTTTTTTATAATGTTCTGGTTTTTTACAATAATTTTATCCTAATGCCAGCTAATCAAGTCTAAATAAAAAGAAATTAATATTTAAAAGCATTCATGTACAAATCTTTCATTTTTAAAACTTCTAAAGTTCAGAAAAAAAACTCATTCCACAGGGCCTACAAGTATTGAAAATTCACTATGTGGAACCCAACTAAGTACAGTAAGCTCACTCATGGAGGGGTTAAGGCTGGTAATTCATCTACAGCTAATTCATCAGTGGGGAGAAGAATTCTTAGTACTTCAATCTATTCTAAAACCCAGTTCTATCTTAAAAATAATGCATCTTTGCTCATCTTCAGAAATACTCGAATTTCTAGACAAGATCTCATATCTTTACTGGGACTAACTTTAACTTCTAACCTTTCTCAGTATAAGCCTATCACAAATATTTTTCCCACTGAATCAAAAAAATTAGGTTTTCTCAGCATGCTAAACAGCTCCTGACTCTGTAAAAATCCCAAATCCACCTTACCATAGAATGGTGATCCACATCTGATGGAGTGCACCCAAAATATTTTTAAACTCCTAGACACTACCAAAAAAAGGGCAGTCAGGCTTACTGATGATTCCCCACTTAACTTCACTTTCTATCACATAGACATTGTTTTAGCTGCACACCTTTTCTATAGATCACTGGACACAGTTTTCTGAATTACCATCTGTAATTCCACCTCTTTTTATAAAAAACAGTCTGAACAAATGTATTATCTACTCAACATCTTGTTTACATTTCAAAGCCAAACTCCATGTACTTTTCCCTCTTTCTTTTCTATTCCAAAGAACAACCTTTTATCATATATATTTTCTGAAAATTATAATCTATAGAATCTACATATCATCATAAAGAAATAATCTGAAAAAATAAATAAATAAAACATAAAAATGAAATGGTGAACACTCTGCAGAATTATAAAAGTTTATTTATATATTTATTATGCAGTAATATGGAAAATTATGCTTCTCAAGTGCAGTAAACATGAAAAGGCTGGCAACCAAATACCAATGGAAAATAATCTTGAATACCAATGGAAAATAACATGACTTTCAGCAGGAAATGAACCAAAATTCCTTCTACATGATGTGATAAAGTGGCAACTATAACCAATATTCTAACTTGTAAGGTTCACGTATGCTGAAGTGTGTTACTATAACAAAGCTGAAAAGTTAAACAGTGCACAATCACTCAAGTGTGGCATGAAGGGGGGGGGGAGCAAATCACTGATATGAAGTGCTGAGGAATCATGAAATAGCAGTTCTGAAGAAAAATGAATTTACTTCTTGACATATATGAATCTCTGCTTAACATTCACAGTTATTTTTGACATTCAGCACAAAGAGTGGCTGTATGAAAACGCTTTTCTATAGTTTCTTTTAAGTTTTATTTATCAATTTCACATAATGAACATGAATCTGGAAATAGAGATGAGCTCTTCTCTGAAAATTTCTGCTAGAATTCAAGATACTCATAAAAGAAAACGACTGCCAGTTATGTCTGAAAATTTAAATGTGTGTAATAATAAATATATCTAATTTATTAAATTGATCATTACATACTTGCTACTGATAATTTTTTAAATAAATTTTTGGTTATTCTCTAGACAGCCGAGGCCAGAAGAGTTAATTCATCATGACCCCATACATTTTTCAGCATCACATTCAGAATGGACAGTTCATTTTTTGTGGTAGCACATGGCTTGAACCTGCAACCTCCTTACAGCTATGTAAAAAAGTTGTGTAACAACCCTCTTGTGATTGCATATGGTAACTGGACCACAGCCTCTGGATAAATATGGATTACTATGTTATAATAATATTATGCGCCACTGATACATAATTAATAAAAATAAAAAAAACACTAAAACCGATTTGAAAAATGATTTTTTCTAAATATTATATATATATTTTGCATTATGTGGAAAATGGGGCGATCTATTTACTACAAGTAAATATATCACCACAGAGTGAGTATCAAAATCCTGTTAAACAAGGCTGAACCAGATATCTATAGATACCAATGAAATGACATGTCCTTTGCTTAGAAACAAGGAAAAGGTAGTTAAATAGTGAGTGAAATTCAAATGTCTAACATTCAAAATTATTCTAAATAATTTATCTAGCATTTGACACACCTCTTTTCCACTTTTCCTTTTTTTTTTCTAAAAAATATTTACCCATATATTATTACCATTTTAACCATATATCATGCAGATTTGTAAGAACCTGACAGCTGATACCCAATGTAAGAATACAACACAATAACGTATCCTTACCAGAATGCATTAAGAAGAACAAAAATTTCTATTATAAATTATCAATACAATGAAAAACAAAACTCACTTTGTCCCACTTTAAGGCATTTCTATAGCACTTGATGGCTTCATCATATTTTCTGTCTGACCGTTGTAATAAACCATAAACATGCCAACCTACACAAGCTTAAGGAAAATTATCAAACTTCTAACAAACAGAGGTAAAATGTTATAAATCTTAATCAGGAACAAAAAGCTTTCTGGTAAAAAATACCAACAAAACTTTCTCAAGTGTGGAAAATATTTTTATGTATCCTGAAAATACTTACTGCAGTTAGGCAAACACAAGAATTACGAGTGTGTATCAATAATAATTTTCTATAACAAATGGTTCATTACATTTTCAATGCAAACAGGATAAGATTTTGTATCAAACTAAAAAAAAAAGCTTCTGAAAAAGATGAAGTGTTTCAATTTATATTTTATCTTTGTCTCTGTGTAATAAATATTAAATTTTAAGAATAATTCCATTGAAACCTTCACAGCTTTTGTGATCTCTTAGACAAGGAACAGATCTTTTAAAGAATATTGTACAGGGTTATCCATTTAATGCTCAGCTCACTAGCCATTGGCAGGTGGCATAAGACAGTTTCATCACAACAGAATGTGTTTTCATTTTGGAACATTACCTTGCATCTAAATAATTTTTGCAATGCCAAGAGACATTCAGTAATAAATAGTCAAATAGATTTGCACCAAGACTAAAGTAAAACACTGAGAACTACATTTACACTGCTGATGAACATATTCTTCACACAGTTTTTGTCAAATGCATTTTAAAAAAAAGTGAGTGGATATTTTAATCAGATTATTACAAACTGGATTGCATTTTAATTGGATAACCTTATATTATTATTTAAATACATTAGGACTGGTGTGTCCTGTCATACCATCTTAAACACAGTTTAGGGTGATCAGATTTTCAAGGATAAAAATCTGGTCACATCTGAAACTTCTGGGGGTGAGTGGGAGGGGAATGTGACATCGGAATTGAGTGCAACCTTCCGGGGACTAGCAGAAAATACACTGCAAATATGGTATCAATCTGGTATTTTCTTGTCAAGCACCATAAAGTAAATTTCAACCAAAATTTCATCAAAATGTATCCACTGGGAGTCAAAACGTTATATGCCGAGAGACAGAAATGGTGGAGGGTGAAAGCATATTTTGTATTTGTGAATGCACTGAAAAAGGGGGGAGGGGGAATTGTTGGTTTCATGCAAAGAACACCTGAAGATAACTGAAATTTTGTGGGGGTGATAGAGGGAAGGGGAATTGCAGAATTTCTGGTTCCATTTTACAAATTGGGATGACTCAACAAATCTTTCTAAGAGACCTAAATATAAAAGTTCAGTTGAAATTTACTTTATGGTGCTTACCCATAGATCTTTGCGAAAGGAGAGAAGACCTGGCCTAGCTCTGCCCACTGGTTCATTGTGATTGTACAATCTATTTCTGATTTAAAACCAACCACAAAGAGGAGAAAATCTTTCCTGATTTTAACTGGCGCCAAAAAGGGGGAACAGTTTCGGGGTTCCAACCACCCCTTAGGCACTGGTTTAAAATCGGGAAACAAAGTTATACACAGGAACAGATCATCCAATCACTGCGAACCAGTGGGCAAAGATAGGCCAGCTCTTCATTCCTTGTTGCAAAGATCCATGGATAAGCACCATCATCAAAATGTATCCACTGGGAGTCAAAACGTTATATGCAGAGGGACAGAAATGGTGAAGGTAGTAAGTAGAATGAATGCAATGAAAAAAAAAAAAAAAAAATTGTTGGTTACATGCAAAGGAAGTAAAAAAACTAATGTTGTGAACCAGTGTTATTACATATACAAGAACTCCCTGACTTACGTAATACTCGACTTATGCAAATTCGACTTTACGTAAGTTTTTGCCGGACAGTGCGAACTGAAAAAAATATGGAAACATATTTTGCATCTGTAGGGATAAATGGAGGTATTGTGAAAATATTGTAATGTGAACCTAATAACATAGTTTTTTTTTTTTTTTTTTTAATTTGTTAAAAGTCCTTGGAAGTTGAAAATTTCGCTATATTACTAAGCTATTTATCTCTCTAAAAGGTCATATTTATAATGGAAATTGTACTACATTTTCATTGTTATCATGTGTTTCCGTTATAAGGATCAATTTTGAACATCCTTGTAATATTTTTCTAAAGCACGTTTCTGGAAGTCACGACCAAAAAACAATGAAAACAATTTGCACTTTCTGGTTTATTGGGCTTTTCTGTTAGCGCAATCTATTATAAATGGGTAGTAAACTTGATCTTATTACATTTGCGATAATCCTGATAATTGGAATTCTGTGGGTTTTTATATTACAGTATTATGGTGAAATGTGTTCCCCTTCACTGAAATCTTCAATCATATAAAAAACAAATTTTCAGAAACTTCTCAGAAACTTTCAGAAAATGTGTTCCCCTTCACTGAAATCTTCAATCATATAAAAAACAAATTTTCAGAAACTTCTCTTCATTCCTATTTACGTATTACAATGATGAAGGGAAAGGAACCAACAGAAAGTGCAAGTGCCAGTGCTAGGAAATGAAACAAAATTAATTTAGAAATGAAGATGAAAATGATTAAGAAGTACGAAGCAGGACAAGGTTTGTCATCTATTGAAAGGGAATTACGTCTCGCTGCTTCAACTGTGAATACTATTTTAAAGGACAGTGCACGTATAAAAGAACATGTCAAAAGTTCAATGCACTTAAGATTAACAGTGATCACAAAACAGTGTTCAGGTGCTATATTGAAGATGGAACATCTATTAATAACATGAATGGAAAATCAGATTCAGAAGCAAGTGCCCCTGAGTCCAATGGTCATTCAAGAAAAAGCAAGAAGTATTTATGAAGATATTAAGGATAAGTATGGAGAACCCCAAGCCAAGATCGTGGCAAGCAACAGGTGGTTTAATACGTTCAAGCATCGCACTGGTTTCCAAAACATTAAAGAATGCGGTGAAGTCGCCAGTGCCTATTCTGCAGCTGCAGAGGAATTTTGTGATGTGTTGGAAAAAATTATTGATGAAGGCGGCTATTCAACGCAACAAATTTTTAACGTTGATGAGACTACTCTGTATTGGAAAAAAATGACGGATCGAACATACACTGCCAAAGAGGAAAACACAATGCTAGGTTTCAAGGCATCAAAAGACAGGGCCATGCTCTTGCTTGGGGCTAATGCAGCGGAAGATTAGAGATTAATACCACTGCTTGTGTACCATCCTGGAATCCTCAGGCTCAACTTCCGCAGTGGCATACTTATCAGATGAAGACTTCGATTCTGGCAACAATGCTCGAGAACTTACTTACTGACTCGAAACTTACTCGAAACTTACTGACATTATGCCTTTCTCCTCTTTTTTTATAATTTCGAAATTTTTTTTAAACTGCATGCTTTTGTAATTTTTCCTGCACATGAGATAAAAAATTGAATAAATTTTTTATCGCAACTGTGCAACTGTGCTCACTGAATTGATTCAATCAATTCAGTGAGCACAGTTGCAAGTGTTGCACAAGCATGAGGGAAATTCAGACTTACACAGAATTCTGCGGAACGCAACCCTTACGTTAATCAGGGAATGGCTGTATATATAAATGTATTTCGTTAACAATATTATATCAGATACATAAATGGGAAATGCAAATTTTATGTAGTTAAAAGCCAACTTGAATATGATCAAATAAAATTATTTGAAACAATCTCTTAAAGAAGCGTAACAAATAGCAACAATATTTGGAATGTTGCTTACAAGGGAATAATCATTATTAAGCGAAATTAAGTAAATCTAGTAACTACTACCCATAATTAAATTAATAAATTATAGCCTCGTAATTATACCATTAGTAGTAGGTAACCACAGATTGTTTCAATGAATCAATTATAATCTCTTGATTATGCCAATCACTAATTATAACACAAGACAGATATTAGTTACTTTCATCTTTGCAGTTTAACAGGTAAACAGTTACCTATTGAATTATACATTTTGATTGTATGATGCATGGCTTAAAATTATATACAAGTGGGTACCACAAGGGCGAGGACGCCCTAGAAAAACATGGAAGGAAGAAGCACTATCAGCCGCAAAAATTGAAAATTGAAGATGCCCAGGCTCAGCGACTTCGGAAAATGGGAATGACAGGGCAATGATCTGTCGTATAAAGTCGAACATAGATAGATTGCATGATGCAATTCAGAAAAACAAGTTATTTACAGGAACAGTGAAACACATAATGGTCTACATGAATTAGTTCATCACAGACTTGCCATTAATGATGCAGCAATTGTGGCAATGAAGGATCATTAGCATTAGTAGAGGCATATGATGCAAGAAAGCAAGCTTATGCAGCATCAGCAAAAAAAAAAAAAACCACTTCCATTTCACCCCTCCGTTCGTTTGAAAAACCTGTCCAGCTGAGCCTTAAATTAATTTAGGCTATCAATTTCCACAACAAAGGATGGAAGTCTGTTCCACCAACCAACTACCCTCTGGCTAAAGGCAAATTCCCGCACATATATCCTACATCTGTCTTTCCTCAATCTAAATTTATGCCCTCTCAGGTGATTATTTTGAGCAAGAAGAAGAATCCCATTGGCACTGAACATGCTCAAACCATTCAAGGCTTTATACACCTCTATCAGACAACCTCGCCGGTGCCTAGTCTCCAGACACTGTAATTTGCAAAACTTAAGCCTTTCTTCGTAAGAGCACCCCTTTGTTCCATTCACTAATCTTGTTGCCCTTCTCTGTACTCGTTCCAGCAGCTCTACATCCTTCTTGAAATGAGGCCTCCAGACCTGAACATTGCCTTATACAAAGGGATAATCACCTCCTTATCCCTGCTAGAAAAATTCCTGTATATCATTGACAAGACACCATCAGCTACTCTTGCAGCCCGTCTGCACTGCTCGTAGAACTTCATATCTGCTGCACAATTACCCCCAGGTCCTTTTCATTCTCTACCACTGTCAGTGTAGTACCACAGAGTTGATACGTTGCTCTGGGGTTGCTGTTTCCCATATGTAGTACTTTACATTTGTCAATGTTAAACTTCATTTTCCACCTTTCAGCCCATCTGCTCAACCTTTCCAGATCCTGTTGCAGCAGTAGTGTCCTTAACAACCCTGCCAACCTTTGTATCATCTGCAAACTTGGACATTAAGCTTGATATACCATCATCAATATCATTTATAAATACAGAAAACAATAATGGACCCAACACCGAAACCTGAGGGACTCCACTAATAACATTAGTCCACGATGAGCAGTGTCCATTGATTACCACTCTGTCTTCTCCCCCTCAACCATCCCTTTATCCATAACAGCAATTTGCCTCCAATGCCACACTGCTCCAATTTGTGCAGCAGTCTTCCATGTGCAACAGTATCAAAAGCCTTTCTAAGATCCAAATATATAATATCACAGTTATTCCCTACATCCAGGTCTTTTGTGACTGCATCATAGTATCCAATCAAATTGGTCAGGCAAGTCTTTCCCTTAACAAAACCATGCTCTGTCCGAGCTATAACTGAAGTCTTGTCTAGATGATCATGCAGTGCTTTTTTTACCAGTGCCTCCATTAATTTTCCTGGAACAGAAGTTAAACTAACAGGTCTATAATTACTTTTGTCAGCCTTTGATCCTCCTTTGTGAATTTGGGTCACATTTGTACATCTCCAGTCTGTGGGTACCTCCCCTGAGTCCAAAGAAGCTCTCATAATTATGGCTAAGGGTTTGCTTACTTCCTTTGCTGCCGCCTTTAATATAACTGGATAGATCCCATCCACCCCAGGTGCCTTTTTTATGTTTATCCTCAACAATTTCTCCTCCACTTTACTCTCAATTATTACAAGATCATCTAGCTTACTGCCAGTGTTTACTTCATCTATGGCATTCCCCTTCCTGACTAACTCCTCGTGTGAATGTAGATGCAAAATATTCATTTAGTTTGTTAGCCACCTGAGCAGGATCCTCAACTGTTGAACCATCAATATTGAGTGGACCGATCTGATTCATCCCTTTGCTTCTAGAGTTTACATGGTAAAGAACTCTTTTCTGTTTTTCTTTGCATCCTTTGCCAAGGATTTCTCATAATTTGCCTTTGCCTGCCTAATCTCCTTTGTGACTTGGTTACAGACCAGCTTATATCTATCATAGGCTTCCATGTCACCCATTAAGTTATATGTATCACATGCATTTTTCTTCTCTGCCATATGTCTCATTAGTTCATCTGAGATCCATTCAGGCCAAAACCTTGAACAATATTTCTTAGTTGGTATGTAAAGCCTAGTAGCTTTCAAGTTAAGTTCTTTGAATGCTTCCCATTTTGAATTTGCTGTTGGTAACATCGTCAGTTGGTCCCACTGTATAGAATTTAAATACTGTCTCAGACCATCATAGTCGCCTTTACAAAAGCAAAAACCCTTCCCTTTACCCCCGATGGTAGTTACCTCTTTGAGTAAATCCCACTTCAGCACACTGTGATCACTGCCACCTAGTGGTTCCTTTATCTGCAGATTCTTAATGCACAAAGAATCACTACTGACAATCAGATCAAGAGTATTACTCCCTTTAATTGCCTCCTGAACATGCTGATGTAGAAAACAATCATCCAATAAATCCACAAAGGCCTTGCTAGTGTGTGAGTGACCAACCCACAAATTCCAGTCAATATCTGGGAAATTAAAATCCCCCATTATAAGACACTCTGATTTACTGGCCCAATCTATTTCCCTGTACAGTTTCTTATTATACTCATCAGAGTCATTAGGCCTATAGCACACTCCTACTCTCAATTCTGATCTACCAATGCTTATGTCACACCAAACTGACTCGACACTGCACTGTCCAGCAATGTCGACTGGCTTCACTTCCTTGGATTTTATGTGTTTCTTAACTAATAGCATAACCCCTCCTCCCTTCCTATCCTGTCTATCCTTTCTGTACACATTGAACTCCCCAAATTCCAGTTCTGCATTCCTTATATCTGTGTGACACCACGTCTCCAATATCCCAACAATATCTGCCTTTGATGTTTTGAGCAATACCTCAAATTCATCAAATTTATTTACCAAACTCCTATCATTGGTGTACACAGACACGTATACATGCACATGTTCGTATTCTTAGCTACCCTAACACAACCCACGTGTTTACTTGTACTGCAATGACTCCCAGCAGTCTCTGAAATATCCTGCATCTTGTTTTCCAGGTTGCTGCTCATTCCAATAGAAGCAGTGCAAGAATCACTTTCACCTCTGCCAGTGGCTACTGTTAATCTATTAGTCCTTGTATCCCCTCCAAGCTAGCAGTTTTCCGACCCACCTAACACTACCTCGATAGCATCAGCAAATATTCTTGCACCCTTTTGCCATGTAATGCTTTGTGAGAATGTGACAGTGGTAAATATCAGTCTTGGTTCAATGCACAACCTGAATTAATGGAAGGTGGGTAATATGCGTGTCCAAATGCCCTAAAGACTATCATAAGAGATGTTTCTACATGAGTCTCTGCTTGCAAAATCTCATGCATTGCAGGTGGATCAAATTCAAGCATAAAATTGCTACCAGATAAAAATCATAGCTATGATTAGGAGCTAAAAACAAAGAAGATAAGTTTGAAATCGAAGGGCTGTTTTCAAAAAAAATATTTTCAGAAAGGTCATTGGTACAGTAAATACTGAATGTAGATGTGAAAAAATATACCATTTGTGGCAGACTATGAAAGTCGGCATGCTGGTATAGTACTGATGAAGAACAATGCACTCCCCCCCCCTCGTAGTGCAGATTATAAAGGTTGCTTAGGCCATATTGTACCAGGCAATACTCTATATCCTTTATATAAAACAGATCGCTTTTCTGTAAACTGTCATATTCTGATCCCTTGAGTAAAAAAAACAAAGCTCTGAAAGATAAGTATTTCTACACAGATGATAACATGGAACAGTAACACGGCAATTTAAATAATAATTACCAAAATTCTATACCAAGACATTGCACTTGCTTGTAGTAGCACACAAATTTGACAGATATGATGACTTTTGTATAATCTTTTGCAATACAAAGTAAAATACAGATAGTTTCTATTTCATCTGAACAATACCACTGCTATGGCCAACACTAAGGTACCTCCATAGCCAGGTGGACAGGAGCAGCAGTGCGTAGCATACATTTCTTGATTAGACCAGGGTTCAAGCCCATGACCACCAAATACGGACAATGCGGAAGGATCAGGGAATGACCACCGCATATCCCCAGAGCAATATGGCCTTAGTTGCTAATGCTCCTAAAAACCAAATAACAACAAAATAACAGCCAACACTATGAGAGCCCACATTAAAGTATTAATGATGCGAAGGACATATAAAGCAATTACAATGAGTATGCACCTATTAGTAGGCACTGACTTTTGACAGGGGAGGGTAACAAGAGTTAGTTTAAATAATAATTACCAAAATTCTATGCCAAGCGATTACAATTTGCTTGTAGCAACTCACAAATTTGACAGATATGATGATTTTTGTATAATCTTTTGCAACACAAAGTAAAGTATAGATAGTTTCTATTTCATCTGAACAATACAACTGTTATGGCCACCACATAGTGGTGGCTATAACATATCAAAACACAACAAGAATTAAGTTTCAGGGAGCAAATTTTCTTAATAATGGATAGCTATTTTCATCAAATAAACAACAAATATTTAGCATTCAGATGTGATTTTAAAATTATATTATTATGTATATTTATTTCAAATCTTCAGTGTTCCATTAGGATTAGGATATTATAACTGGTTCCAATTCAGAACACTGATAAAAAATAAAATTAAACTCTTTCAAGAGTAATCCAACGTGTTATGCAAATGGTGTAATAGTGACACTTCTAACAGTCAGATCTTCAATTTTTTTTTTAATTTGGGAAATGTATAATCAGTTTCTTGATAGACAGGATATGCACAATGCTAAATTTATAAAAGCTGAAATCTATCAACCCAGCCTTGCCATTCAATCCCATAACATTCATTTCTTAATGTCA